>NC_052161.1:120243153-120543153 GCF_902713615.1 Scyliorhinus canicula | reverse complement strand
TGGATTGGAAGATGCAGAATCTGGGTGGAGGTAAGAACTAACAATGGGAAAAATGGACTGGTGGGAGTAGTCTATAGGCTCCCGAATAGTAATACTGTACTGTAGGACAGAGGATAAATCAGGAGATAACGAGGAAAACACATCCTCCCCGTGACTGCGTGGGTTTCCTCCGGGTACTCCGGTTTCCTCCCACAGTCCAAAGATGTGCAGGTTGGGTGGATTGGCCATGAAAAATTGTCCAAAATTCTATGATTAACCTAGGACAAAAGTGCGGCGCAACATCGTGGGCCGAAGGGCCTGTTCTGTGCTGTATTTCTCTATCTAAAACAATCATGGGTGACTTTAATCTTCATGTGCGGAGTCTACGTTCTCCCCGTGCCTGCGTGGGTTTCCTCCCACAGTCCAAAGACGTGGAGGTTAGGTGGATTGGCCATGCTAAATTGCCCTTGTGTCCAAAAAGGTTAGGAGGGGTTATGGGGATAGGGTGGAAGTGATGGTTTAAGTGGGTCGTTGGAGACTTGATGGGCCAAATGGCCTCCTTCATCACTGTATGTTATATGTGGACTGGGAAAATGAAATTGGCAGATGTGCCAAGGAAGAATTCATATATTCGGGATGGTTTCCTGGAACAATAGGTTATGGATCCAACCAGGGAGCAGGTGATTTTGGATCTGGTAATGTGTATTGAGACGGATTTAATAAACAATCTGAGTAAAAGATCCCCTAGAGAACAGTGACCATAACGTGGTGGAATTTAGCATTCAGTTTGAGTGTGAGAAACCTGGGTCAGAAACAAATGTGCTAAACTTAAATATGGTTAATTACAAAGGCATGAGTGCAGACTTGGCTGGAGTGGACCGGAAAAGAAATTTAGTAGAAAAGACAGGTTGATGAGCAATGGCAGATTTTTATGAAAATAGTTCATGACTCACAACAAAGATATATCCCAGTCAGGAAGAAGGATTCGAGGAAGGGGATAAATGTTCAACAAGTAAGTCAAGGATAGCATTTAACCAAAAGAAAAACATATAATGTGGCAAAGATGAATGGTAAACCAGAGGATTGGGAAAGTTTTAAGACGAACAAAAGATGGCTAAAAATAAAATAGAGGGAGAGGGTAAACTAACAAGTAATACAAAAGCAGACAACAAGAGCTTCTTTAAAAAAATAATGATAATTGCTTATTGTCACAAGTAGGCTACAATTAAGTTACCGTGAAAAGTCCCTAGTCGCCAGATTCCGGTGCCTGTTCGGGGAGGCCGGTATGGGAATTGAACCTGCGCTGCTGGCCTTGTTCTGCATTACAAGCCAGCTGTCTAGCCCACTGTGCTAAACCAGCCCCTGGTAAATAAATAAAATGGAAGAGAGAGGTCAAAGTGAACACAGGCCCCTTAAGAGAATGAGACTGGGGAAATAATAATGGGGAACCAAGAAATAGCAGAGGATTTTAATGAATACTTTGTGTCAATTGTCAACTGGAAAACACTCGTAGCATTCCAAAAATAAAAGATACTAAATAATCAGGGGGGGAGGGGTAAATAAATACAATAATAATCACTATAGAAAAAGTACCAGGGAAACTGATGGGGCGAAAGGACCTGAGGGATTTCATCCTCGGATATTAAAGGAAGTGGCTGCAAAGATAGTGGTTGCACTGGTAGCAATCTTGCAAGAGTCCTTAAATTCTAGAAAAATCTGAAAGGATTGGAAACTCCCTTATTTAAAAAGGGAAGGAGACAAAAAAGACTTGTCATGTGTCAGTGGGAAAATGTCCATTATAGAGGATGTAATCACAGAGCATTTAGAAATATATATCAGAATCATTATTTGTTCATGAAGAAGAAATCATGCCTGAGAAATTTATTAGAATAGGGTGGTACAGTGCTTAGCACTGCCGTCTCATAGCGCCAGGGGTCCAGGTTCAATTCCAATTTTGGGCAACTGTGTGGGGTTCGTACTTTCTCCCCGTGTCTCCATGGGTTTCCCCCGGGTGCTCCGGTTTCCTCCCACAGTCCAAACATGTGCACGTTTGGTGGATTGGCCGTGCTAAATTGCTCCTTTAGCAGCCAAAAGATTTGTTAGGGCTATGGGTGGGGGCGTGGGCCTAGGTAGGGTGCTCTTTCAGAGGGTTGATGCAGTCTCGATGGGCTGAATGGCCTCCTTCTGCTCTGTAGGGATTCTATGAATTTTTTGAGGTGGCAATGAGCAATAAAGATAAAGGGGAACCAGCAGATGTAATATACTTGGATTTCCAAAAAGCATTCGATAAGGTACCACACAAAAGGCTACGTAAGAAGATCAAGTCCATGGTGTTGGGATAGTATATTAACATGAATAGTGGATTGGCTAATTAATAGAAGACAGAGTTGGTATAAACAGGGCACTTTTTCTGGATGGCAACTTCTAACTAGTGGTGAGCCACAGGGATCTCTGCTGGGGGCCACAGTCATTTACAATATATATTAATGACTTGGACAAGGACATGAATGTACTATTGCTATGTTTGCACATGACACAAAATAGGCGGGAAGGCAAGTAATAAGGATGATGCAAAGAGTCAATAGAGGGATATAGACATGTTAAATGAAAGGGCAAAAACTTGGCAGATGAAATATAATATAGGAAAATATTAAGATATGCACTTTGGTACAAAGAACAAAGGAGCCCAATATTATTTAAATGAATAACTCTGCAGAAAGCTGCAGTATAGAGGGAATTGGGTGTCCTCGGGACCTTGTGCATAAATCACAAAAAGCTGGCCTGCAAATTCAGCAGTTAATTGGAAAGGTAAATTGAAAGTTAGCCTTTATTTCAAAGGGAATGGAGTATAAAAATAGGGAAGTCTTGCTAAAACTATACAAGACGCAGGTTAGACCACACCTGGAATAATGTTAACAGTTTTGTTCCCCTTATCTAATTGGAGGCAGTCCAGACATGGTTCACCAGGTTTATCCTGAGTATGGAGAGATTTTCTTAAAACCTTCACCTTTATTGTGATATAGGTAGCATTCTTTTCTTCAGTGAAGACAGCTGCAAAGTACTAATTAGTGAAGACAACTACAAAGTACTAATTCAGTATATCAGCCATGTCCTATCCTCCCAGATATCTCTTTCTTGCATAGTCAGCAGTCCAGAGAGGCTTAACTGGGTTGATCCCAGGTGTGGAAGGATTTTCTTGTGGGAAGAGGTTAAAAAGCTTGGGACTATACTAAGATTGAGAGGTGACCTTATTGAGATGTAGGTGTCTCAGGAGGCTTGATAGATGATGAGAGATTGTGGGATCTGAGGGTGTCTCATTTAAAAAAAAAAAATCTTTATTGTCACAAGTAAGCTTAACACTAAAATGAAGTTACTGTGAAAATCCGCTAGTTGCCACACTCTGACGCCTGTTCGGGTAAACACGGAGAAATCAATGTCCAAATGACCTAACAGCATATCTTGCGGGAGGAAACCCAAGCAGACACTGGGAGAAAGTACAGACTCTCCCAAGCTGCAATTGAACCTGGGTCCCTGGTGTTGTGAAGCAACAGTGCTAACGACTGTGCTACCATGCCATTATGGTCCATTCTTCAGTTCTGGACACTCAAAAGGATATATTGGACTTGGAGGAGGTTAGTCAATTCCCCACGGTTAAATTATAAGCAGGGGTTGCAAAAATTAGGCTTGTATTCTCATGAGTATGGAAGATTGATGATATAGAGGTGTCAAAAATGATTAAAGGATTGATAGGGTTGACAATTATTTCCTGTAATGGGAGAGTTCATGACCAGTAGACCAAACCTTAAAAGTTAGACGACGACTGTTCAGGGTCAGAGTAGTGAAAATCTGGAACATTCTCCGCAAAATGTTGTGGTGGCGTGGGGAGACTGAATTGAAGCTTACAAAACAGAGATTGATGGTTGCTGTTGGGGATGGGTAAAGGGACTGAAGCGGCTATAAATGGATTGTTTGGGATGGGCTATAGTGTAACAGCGTCTGTTTCTCCCTTTCTCTGCGTAGATGAAAGCCACGCCATTGAGAGTCTGGCCCTTACTCTACCACTGGTTCACCTGAGGAAGCAGTGCTCCAAAAGCTAGTGTTTGAAACAAAACATGTTGGACTTTAACCTGGTGTTGTCAGACTTCTTACTGCGCTCACCCCAGTCCAACGCCGGCATTTCCACATCACTGGCCACCCGACCGCTTTCAGCAACGCACCAGTGGCTAACGCGCCTGCGCGGGGCCACCCGGAGTGTTTAGTGTGTTGCACCAGCAGGGCTGCGGAAGATGGCGCTGAACTCGGCCCCGGCTCCGGAGCCTGATCCGGACTGGAGTACTGCCGTCCGCCCGCTTCTTGCTGCTTCCTACTCTACCTTCGAGCCCCGGGATATCTCTCAGCTCTTCAGCTCGGTTATTAATAGGTAAAGTGGGAGGCCGTACACCGGCGGCAGTTCCGGGAGGGGGGGTGGGGAGGGATGCAGGTTGCCCGGCCGGGAGGGCCCGAGCAGTGGACCTGGCCTCGCATCTGCGTTGCAGCCTGGCTCACTGACTGCAAATGCAGCTCCTGCATCCGCGGGATAGCAGGGGTGGGAGTCGAAAAATAAGCGCAGAACCTCCGGCCCGGGCGAACAGCCGGGAACTTTCTGGAGCAAACGAGAGGAGGAGGGACTGCACTAATATATATACACCACACCCCTCCCGTTTTACTCAAAGTATAACTTGCATTTCTAAAGAGTCTATAATGTAGAAAAATGTCGGAGGCGTATCATCGATATGTAAAGTTGCACAGGAGTCTGTGAGGTGATAATGTTCGATTTGAGAAATTGACTTTTCAGGAGACTCTTAAAAGATGAAAGGGAGCGGAAAAGGATTAGAGATGGAATTCCAGAGTCTGGGACAGTTGGGGGCAAGGGAGGAGGATTCGCAAGTCAGGAATGGAAAGTTTTAAAGTGGGCAACTTATGAACAGCAGTAGGCTATTCATCCCCTCTAGCCTGTTCTGCCATTTTATTTGGACCATCTATCCTATCCAATCCCTCTGATTTTCGCAGGTCTAAACTAAAAGGAATAGAAGCCAAGTTTGTGTGACTTGTCATAATTTTAACCACTCTCCTGGTATTCTGGCAATTCTGCACTGTTTCCACTTGTAAGGCCAATATCTCCTCAGGTTTGGAGTCTATATTAACAAAGCATAAATTCTTCTTTTGTACTCCAACCCACTTGAGATGAAGGCCAACACTTTTTTCAGCCTGATTGATTTTGTTTGCACCTGTGTGTTAGCTTTAGCTGATTTGTGTCTTGGATATCCAGGTCCTGTTGTTTCTCTACAGGGCCTCACCTTTTGGCATTAAGTAAATATTCTGTTGTGTTTTGAGTGGAACGTGGATGAACTCTCACTTGTCCACATTCAACTCCATTACCATACTTTTCCCCACTTGCTCAGTCAGTTCTGTCCCCATGTAACTTCCTGTTTCTGGCCACACGACTGACTGTGCCCTCATCAAAGTCATTGATTTACAGCTGATGATGAAATGCTGAGACCTAGTAAAGATCCCTGCAGAATTCCATAAGGTCACACCTGGCAATCAGCACGTTCCCTTTGAATCCACTCGCTGTCTCCAATCTCCCCATCCCACATCACAAGGTCGCCTGTTGAAATCTCTTAGAATTCCGGGCTGGTGGGCAAGGTATCAAATAGTTTTATGCTACTCCATTTTATTTCATGTACACAAAATCATTTTCAAAACATATGTCTAATTTCATTGCATCTCCCTATTTTATTTAATTACCACATCTGAGAGTTTCCCTCTATTTGGAGCCACTTCATCACAAAGTGTGCACTAACAGTTATACGTTTTAAAGCATTGGGTTTCTGAGCTTTTGAGTGCTGGAGCTCCCTCCATGCTGGACTGCTGCATTATATCACTACAACAGCACCATTCAAAACAACAGCCCATGATCTTATTTTGACAGTCCTGACACAGCACACATGCTGTCAACTGAAGATCTTTCAGTGTGGTTAAAATTTATGTGTTTTAGTAATGGCTAGTGTTCTTGCGGGATACTTTGCAATATAAAATGGATTTAAAAAGTACCTCTAAACTGTCCTAAAGTTCAAAGTTTTTGGAGTATTTCTTACCACAAAATAGTTATGTGAATGGAGCTGTGACCATTCTGGCAAAAAAATGGCAACCCAAATGTGTACTAGTGACAGCTGTGGTTACATAATCCTGGCTGAAAAATAAGCTACTACTCCTCTGATTACATAAGAGTTATAAATAGCATGAAGCTGGCTGTGAATGACTCTGCATATCATAGTTCCTGGGCCCGCTTATATGCAGTGTAATAGGATTTAGGAATTCACCTCAGTGACTTGCAATTTAATCACTGTTAGTGGACATATTAAAAAGCCTCTGGTGAGGTTTCTCTGTTCAACTGCTGCAGTGAGCTGACAACAGTGCGATTATCTAGTTGAGAAACATTTTGTTATGTGGTCTTCTACCAGAACCATTTTGGTAGGTGCGGCAACAAGGGAAGTTATGTCACTTCATTTGCAATTGCTGTTTACAAGATTGTTGCTTTTGTGCACTGCCAAATTATAAATATAGTAGAGTTTCTGCTGTCTTCCTCGGGCAGAATATGTTAGCTGGTTAGAGCATGACGCTTTGCCAGGCCATGTGGTACAGTGAGACATAGAATAAGGTGATTAATTATCCTCACTCACTGATCTGCAGGTTGACTGGGGAACAGTGGCTGTTTTTGGAACAGACTGTTTTATAATAAAATTCCCAATGTAAAACAATTTTGAAGAAATTGCCTCAGCGATGCTGATGTAGAAATCTGACCGACTATTGTTCAAATAAAGTTGGCTCAGTCTGCAGCACTTTTGTCTCTGTGTCAGAAAATCATGAGCCAAGAGACCTACATCCAGGCTCATACATCCAGTGAAGTACTTGCACTGCTGCTTCTGCCTTTCAGTGGAAGCATGACACCAAGGCCTTGTCTGCCCTCTTGAGTGAATGTAAAGCATCCAATGGCAGTTTAAAAAAAATTTAGTGTACCCAATTCAATTTTTCTAATTAAGGGGCAATTTAGCATGGCTAATCCACCTACCCTGCACATCTTTGGGTTGTGGGGGCGAAACCCATGCAAACACGAGGAGAATGTGCAAACTCCACTGGGACAGTGACCCAGAGCCGGGATTGGACCTTGGCCCATGAGACTACAGGGCTTAACCCACTGCGCCACCGTGCTGCCTCCAATGGCAGTTTTTAAAGAAGTGTAGGGGTGTTCTCACCTGTTTCCTGAACGATGGATTTCTTAACCACATCACAAAAATAAAATCCCCTTGGCCTCTAGCCACCATTGAATATTTTCTGTTTAACACACTTCAGAAGTGCAAACCACTGCAGCAGTCTGCCATACTTGATCAGCTCTGGACACAATTCTCCGTGATGAGGCAGACTATAATAATAATCTTTATTGTCACAAGTAGGCTTACATTAACACTGCAATGAAGTTATTGTGAAAATCCCCTAGTCGCCACATTTTGCTGCCTGTTCGGGTGCACGGAGGGAGAATTCAGAATGTCCAATTCACCTAACAAGCACATCTTTCGAGACTTGTGGGAGGAAACCGGAGCACCTGGAGGAAACCCACCCAGACACCCAGGGAGAACGTGCAGACTCTGCACAGACAGTGACCCAAGCTGGGAATCGAACCTGGGACCCTGGAGCTGTGAAGCTACAATGCTATCCACTGTGCTACCGTGCTGTTCCCTCCCACTCCTCTGAATATAAAGGTCAACCGGAACACCCAGAGGAAACTCATGCCGACACGGGGAGAACGTGCAAACTCCACACACGGTCACCTGTGACCGGAATCAAACCCGTTCCTAGGTGCTTGGTACAGTGCTAACCACTGTGCCACCATGCACATATGTTACACAGTAATGGTAAATTTAAAATTATTTATTTTCTTAACATACACACTACCATTCAGTAACCATTTATTTATTAAAATCATTTAACTTATAACAAACTCAGGGCAGCACGGTGGTAGCAGTGCAGTCTCACGGCGCCGGGGTCCCAGGTTCAATCCCGGCTCAGGGTCACTGTCCATGTGGAGTTTGCACATTCTCCCCGTGTTTGCATGGGTTTCGCCCCCACAATCCAACGATGTGCAGATTAGGTGGATTGGCCACGCTAAATTGCCCCTTAATTGGAAAAAATGAATTGGGTACTCTTAAATTTATAAAAAAAATACTTATAACAAACTCACTGGACGATTAAGATTCTCGTAAGATTGTCTAAAGTATTCAACAGCTCTGAACTTAGTTGGTTTACGGAGCCCAGTTAGACAGTCCCAAAATCTAGTCAAAACCTACATGTCTTAAACAGTTGTGTTGCAGAGTGTAAATACTTAATTTAACTGTGACAACAAATAGTGACCAATGGATTTTGTCTTGAATTGGTTACTGAAGAACAGCGACAAGTCACATTGTTTACATACAAATGTCAATGGTCAAAAGTATGTTTTCCCCCCAATTAAGGGGCAATTTAGCATGGCCAATCTACCTACCCTGCAAATCTTTGGGTTGTGGGGGTGAGACCCACGCAGACACGGGGAGAATGTACAAACTCCACATGGACAGTGACTTCAAAAGCATGTTCTATAGGCATGCTTTCATTTTAGCATGGTTTGTAAACTATCTTAATAACACTGCCTTCACTTTGATTTTAGTGTGATTACTACACCTGTCAAGAACTGCGTTGTAACTGCACATGCTCATTCAATTTTTCAAACACTTCCCATCGATTTGCTTGCTGCCTCCCCCTTTCATTCACTGCTCTTTCCTTATTGCAAGTGCTCTGGAAAGGGGAAGCCATAAGGGATCAGGGATGGGCACCAAGTAGGAAGAAATGGGATTGGCTTGGGAGAAGGGAGTGGCGAGTAAGGGAATGAGGGGATCTGAGCAAGAGAAATGGCTAACAGGAGAGAACAAGAAGAGTTGTGAGTGGGTGGCAAGAAGTGGTGAGGGGGAAGTGAGTAAATGGAAAGAGGATTTTTGGGCCAATTAGCCAATGGATTTTTATTGTAAAAATTTCAGGTTAGGAATGTAACCGGTGCAGTAGCACAGTGGTTAGCATTGGTGCTTCACAGCACCAGGGACCTGGGTTAGATTCCCTGCTTGGGTCACTGCGGAGTCTGCACGTTTTCGCCGTGGGTTTCCCCTTGGTGCTCCAGTTTCCTCCCACAAGCCCCGAAAGACGTGCTTGTTCGGGAATTGGACATTCTGAATTCACCCTCTGTACCCGAACAGGTGCCAGAAGGGGGCGACTAGGTGACATTCACAATAATTTCATTGCAGTGTTAATGTAAGTTTACTTGTGACACTAATAAAGATTATTATTTTTATTAATCCACTTTAATTACATTTTCTTATGGGAAAGTGATTTTTGTTTAGCTCATTTTCAATTGGAAGAATGTTATTTTTTTAAGAACACGAGTAAAAAATTAGGGATTGCTGTAGAAGTTTCTTTTCCATTCATTCTAACATCAGATGAGGCTGGAGTTTGAACTCTCAGCTTTCTAGTTAAAAGTGAGACTTTGCTGATGGAGTAATTGATGTCCAAGAATTAACCTTCTCCCAAGTGTCAGTGATTGATGGGAAGAGTCATGGCCAGTGCCATCAAGCGTACCTGGTCACTCTCCTTGATAAGAATAGCATATTACCGGTCTGTTTAGGTTCTGCCAGAGTCACTTGCTTCAGACCTCATGATAGCCTTGATCCAGACATGGATGCAAGAACTAAATGTCAAGAGGTAAGAGACTCTGTTCTTGATATTAAGACCTCATTTGCTAGAAGCCGAGCAAAACTGGTCAATGGCACTATACCCGACAAAAAAGGAATATGGTTGTGGTTATTGGAGGCCATTCATCGCAACCTCGGATATCACTGCAGGAGTTCCTCAGGGAAGTACCCTCAACCTGGCCATCTTCAAGTGCTTCATCAATGAGGCTCTCTATAAGGTCAGGAATGGGCTTTTTCAATTTAACAATCCTCAACTTCATTCACAACTCTTTTTATGTGGAGATGCCGGCATTGGACTGGGGTGAGCACTGCAAGAAGTCTTACAACACCAGGTTAAACAGCATTACATTCATCCTCCACCATCTGGCCAGGGCTTGCGAAATCCTACCAACTGTCCTGGCTTGATACAATTCACACCTCTTTAACCTGGGGTTACCCCTAACTCTGGATCTGTAAAGACTCAATTACCTGCAAATGCTCGTATTCTAAGCATTGTCTGGCATCTTTGAATTTGTCTAATATATGTTTCTGGAACATACCTCTTCATTCACCTGAGGAAGGAGCAGTGCTCTGAAAGCTAGAGTTTGAAACAAACCTGTTGGACTTTAACCTGGTGTTGTAAGACTTCTTACTGTGCACAACTATTTAGACAATGGAGCAGCCCATGCTAGGCTACAGCAGGATCTGGATAACATTCAGGCTTGGATGACAATTGAGAGGTAATGATCATTTTGAACAAAAGAATACTCCATCATCTCTCTATAAGTTTCAGTTACTCCATCTTTACTGAATCCTCCAAATTTGTATTTAAAGGTTCATCATAGACCAGAACTGGTAACTGAACCATCCACATCCATAAGAGCAGGACAAATGCTAGTACTCTGACCCACAATACCATGAACTCAAGACTCAATCAGGAGTGTGATGAATACTCACTGCTTGTGTGAATGGATAAGGTTTGAACAACGATGAAGAAGCTTGACACTATTTAGACCGAGACATTTGTCTGATTGGTGACCTTGCCACTGGATTTGATATCTATCCACTGGCTGCAATCATTTTCATTGCATCACATTGTGACCTCTATCACTAAGATGGACAAGAGCAGCAATGCCAGGGCAATTTGTTGCCTCCAATTTTGCTTACGACATGTAGGCTTCCTTTTCTATCACCATTATGGGAAGAACATCACTTGGACTACTAACGGTTCAAATAGCAACTCGTTAACATCTTGGCAGTTTGGTATAGGTAATAACTTGTCAGTGCCCTCCACTTCCTGAGCCCAAAACAAAAAAGCTACAAACTGCTTGAAGGCAATATAGAAGCAGAGTTTATCATTCTTTGAGCTCACTTCGGTGCAACTTGGTGCTAAATTTGTGGTGGATGATTGTTTGAAACAATATTTTAAAATTTTGAAATGCGAGTATTGAAGTAGCCCATTCTGTTTATTTTGCTGGGTTGGGTTAGGTTGTACTTGTTTTAGTTTAACGCATCTAACTTATTTCTTTATTTCAGTGAGAAGCAGATTCTGCATCATGACAAACAATATGAACCCTTCTACTCATCATTTGTGGCTCTGTCTGCACATTACATTTCAACAGTCTGTGCACAGAGTGAGTGTTTCTAAATTAATCTTCTTTTGTTTGTCGATGCTTCCTAAACACATGTTACAAAGACCAGTAATGCTCGTCAATGTGAAGAGTCTTGAGTCTTTCTATTTTGAGCTGTGTTCAGCAAAAGCTCCCAAACCGAGGTGGCATTGGAGGTAGCACTGTGAGTCCAGTACGTGGATGTGTGATACGAATACAACACAAGTCAGGGCATTTGGCCAGTCTGGGTTCATCCCTTTAACACAATAACACCTTTTGCAGTGTTTGTTGTATTTTGAACAATCAACATGCTTTAGGATATATTACTGAGCTTTATAGACTAAGAGGATCATGGAATGCTATAACACAGGAGCATATGGACCATCATACCTGCGCCAGTTCTTAGAAAGGGCCATCCAATTAGTCACATTCAAACATTTTGCTTGAAGAGGTGTGTTTGGATTTTTCAAGGTTAATACAGACGAATGACATTTATTCAATTTTTAATTCCTGAAATATTTAATGTTTTGGAAAGTCTTAACTGTACCTGATGCTAATCTTTTGAGTTTCTAACATTTCTAGTTCCGAGGAACCAGCTGCTGTCAGTTGCAGCTGCATGTAAAGTCCTGATAGAGTTCTCATTGATGCGCCTTGAGAATCCAGATGAAGCATGTGCTGTTTCACAGGTAAAGAATTTCAAAACTTCTTCAATACAAACCTCTGAATTCCCTTGCATAAAGTATTGTTGCCGGCCCTTAATTAAGCCAAGTCTTTCTAAGTGTTACGTTCGTGGTAACATGGGCTCGATAAGCTTACCTACTTCAGAGTAGCTCGTCTATAGTTAATTTGTCCCTCCCATCTGTCTTGAGTGGAGATACAATATTGGCGATCCACCAAATCTCCAGCAAAAATTCCATATCTAAGGATGTTTGAAAAATTGCCTTCCATTCCTTCCGTACTCCAGCTGCCCTCATCTGTGCCATTGTTACCCCAGTCATCTCTGTGGTCACCCAAGCTCCAGCTCTATGTAAATTCAAACTCATTCAAAATTCTGACTGTATCCTATTGTGGATTTTCTCCCGTATTTCCTCATTCTTGCCAATCTACTTTAGATATCTGTCCACCAGCACATGGATTCAATATCCTATTTTTAATTAATTAATCTATGGTCTTGCTGTCCTTGTCTCTGCAGCTGCCTCCAGTTTTGTGTTCTTACTTGCAGTCTCCATTCTTCCATCTCTGGTTTATTGCATTTATCCCTCTGCTGTATGGTTTGTGTCAGTGCTCTGTAGTAGCACACTCAAGAAAGATGTAATTACTTATAATCAATATATATTTATATATTTTCCTCAAAATGATGCTGGGGCTTACAAGCCTAGGGACAGGTTGGAAAAAAATAGTTTGTGTTCCCTTAAGTATACAAGTTACTACTTTTTGCCAGTGCTTTTGGCCATCTTCTTTAGCCTTTACACTGCTCAGATCTGAACCATGTCATGAAGCAGATTGAGATGTTTAGCTGTGTTCGATTCGTAATAATTTGAGCAGATGTTTTGCACCAACCTCAGTAAATTACAATATAGCTTCCTTGATGATTGTTTGATTAAAGAAGTGGAATAACTGAAGGAAAAATAAGGAGATACCAGAATGTTTCTTTGTTCGCTGAGGGAGAGACCAGTGCCTAAGCATTCCAGCAGAAGTCAATGTGTTTAGGAAAGGGAGTATGAAAATTAAAGAAAAGAGAAAAAAACACGGACCGTTAGAGGCTTTGTCAGAATAGAAAGATGGAATTTTCATTTGTGTTTTATATAATATTTTTTGCTTTTTGACCCTGTCATCCCTCCCTCCTCAGAAACACTTGATCCTCTTGATCAAGGGCCTTTGTACTGGTTGCAGCCGACTGGACAGGACTGAGATCATCACATTCACAGCGATGATGAAGTCGGCCAAGCTCCCGATGACACTAAAGACTCTCTCGGATGGTAAGTCTTTGAATTGGGAAGTGAAAGATTATTTTCTGGGGGGTGGCACGTGTTGCAGCGGTTAGCACTGGGATTACGGCGCTGCGGACCTGGGTTCGAATCCCGGCCCTGGGTCACTGTCCGTGTGGAGTTTACACATTTTCCCCATGTCTGCATGGGTTTCACCCCCACAACCCATAGATGTGCTGGTTAGGTGGAATGGCCACGCTAAATTGCCGCTTTAAGTGGACAAAAAAATAATAATTGGGTACTCCAAATTTCTGAAAAAAAAGATTATTTTCTGGCTACAGATAATTTCTGCACAGGTGATTATTAATTGTTTCGCTGAACATTTTGCTCCCTTGTGAATCTCTTTACACAGTGGAGGATCAAAAAGAGTCCATCTCTCCAGTGACACCTGAACTTCGACAAAAGGAAGTGCAAATGAATTTTTTAAGCCAGCTGACCTCTGTGTTCGACCCAGATGTGTCAATCTCATCTACCCCATCTCCTGTGGTTCAGGTATGGATCTTTCTTCAAATTAATTTATGGGAAGTGGGCATCGCTGGTTAGGCCAGCATTTGTTGCCCTTCAGAAGGTGGTGGTGAGTTGCCACCTTGGACCGCTGCAGTTCTTGAGGTGTAGGTACACCCACTGTGCTGCTGAGGAGGGAGTTCCAGTATGTCACCCCAATGGCAGTGAAGGAGCGGCGATACATTTACAAGTCAGGGTGGAGTGACTTGGAGAGGAACCTGCAGGTGATGGGGTTCCCAGGTATCTGCTGCTCTTGTCCTTCTAGATGGTAGTAGTTGTGGGTTTGGAAAGTGCTGTCTAAGGAACCTGGTGAGTTACTGCAGTGCATCTTGTAGATGGTACACACCGCTGCCACTGTTCGTTGGTGGTGGAGGGTTTGAATGTTTGTGGAAGGGGGAGCAATGAAGCGGCTGCTTTAACCTGGATGATGTTGAGCTTCCTCAATGTTGTTGGAACTGCACTCAACCAGGCAAGTGGAGAGTATTCCATTACACTCCTGACTTGTACCTTGTAAATGGCAGACAGGCTTTTCTTTTTTGGGGGGGGGGGGGGGGGGGGGGGATTCCGAGCCTTTGCCCTGTCCTGGTTGCCATAGTATTAATATGGCTAGTCCATTTTAGTTTCTGATCAATGATAACCCCAGGATGTTGATTGTGGGGGATTCAGCGTTGAAGATGCCATTGAATGTCAAGGGGCGATGGTTAGATCCTCTCTTGTGGGAAATGGTCACTGCATGGCACTTGTGTGGCACAAATGTAACTTGCCAGCCCAAGCCTGGATATTGTCCAGGTCTTACTGGATTTAGACATGGACTGCTGCATTATCTGAGGAGTCGTGAATGCTGCTGAACATTGTGCAGTCATCTGCGAACATCTGCTTCTGACCTTATGATGGAAGGGAGGTCATGATGAAGCAATTGAAAATGGTTGGGCCTTCCACAAGGTCAGACTTCTCCCATCGGATCCCAGGACCATCCAACCGCAGCCGCCGACCGAGGAGGCGAGGGAAACGCGGTGGTCTGCAGGTGAGACTGAAGCAACGTGGTTTCAACACCCCTCTCTCCAGCATAGTCCTGGCAAACATCCAAGCGATCGCAAACAAGCTGGATGAACTTAACGCTAGACCTACCTCTCCGAGGGAAGTAAGAGACTGCTGTATGCTCTGTTTCACAGAGACATGGCTCACCCCTTGCTCACTGGACTGTGCCATACAATCTGAAGGCTTCTCAATTCACTGTGCGGACCTCACCGTGTCATCAGGCAAAGCAAAGGGTGGAGGGGTTTGCCTCCTCTTCAACTCCTCCTGGTGCTTGGACGTGGCGACTCTGGCGACTGACTGGTCTCTGGACCTGGAATACCTGACCGTGACGTGCTGCCCATACTATCTTCCACGTGAATTCACTTTGGCCATTATCACAGTTTCCTAAATCCCACCCCAGGCAGAAGTGAGGAAAGCACGGAACGAACTGTACAGTTTTGTTTCTTAATAAATTGAGAGTACCCAATTATTTTTTCCAATTTAGGGGCAATTTAGCGTGGCCAATCCGCCTATCCAACACATCTTTGGGTTGTGGGGGTGAAACTCACGCAGACACACAGAGATCGTGCAAACTCCACACGGACAGTGACCCAGGGCCTGTATTCGAACCCAGGTCCTCAGCGCTGTAGGCAGCAGCGCTAACCACTGCCGCGGTGCTGCCCCGAACTGTACAGTCATAAACAACTACGAAACAGAACACCCGGAGACCTTGTTCATCATGGCCGGAGACTTCAACAAGGCCAACCTCGAGTGTACTGCCAAAATTCCACCAGCACATCTCCTGTCCCACCAGGGTCGACTACACTCTTGATCACTGCTACTCAAAAATCAAGGGCGCCTACCGTTCCATCCCCCGACCGCACTTTGGGAAATCAGACCATAAGACGGTGCTCCTTCTCCAGGCATACAAGCAGAAACTCAAGCGGGAGAATCCAGCTGAGAAGGTCGTGCAGTGCTGGTCCGAGGAAACAGAAGAGCTCTTATGTGACTGCTTAGAGACAGTGAATATTTAAGAACTCAGCGACCAATTTAAATGAGTATGCCACCACCGTCACAGACTTCATCAGCAAATCTGTGGACATTCCCCAACCGGAAACCATGGCTCAATCGCGAGATTGACTCCCTTCTGAAGGACAGGTCTGGGGCGTTCATGACCCTGACCTATACAAGAAATCCAGATACGACCTCCACAAAGCCATCCGAGATTCCAAAAGAGAATATCAAACCAAGCTAGCATCACAGGTAGACTCTCAGCGGTTGTGGCAAGGACTAAACAACATAACGGGCTACAAAGCGAAGCCGAGCAGTATCTCCAGCAACATCGCACCCATCCCTGATGAACTCAATGCATTCTATGCTCGGTTCGAACAGGTAACCAACAAGCCGCTGTCGCGTGCCCCAGCAGCCCATAACTCACCCATACCCACCATCACAGCTTCCGAAGTCAGATCGGCCTTCCTGAAAGTGACCCTCGTAGGTTGACAGGCCTGGACGGGATCCCTGGTCGTGCACTCAGAGCCTGCGCGGACTAGCTGGCAGAGGTGTTCGCGGGCATCTTTAACCTGTCCCTACCCCACTCCAAGGTCCCCACTTGCTTCAAGAAGACCACCATCATACCAGTGCCAAAGAAGAACCAGGCAACACGCCTCAATGACTACCATCTGGTGGCCCTGACTTCAGTCGTAATGAAGTACTTCAAGAGGTTGGTCTTGAATTGCATCACCTCCATACTCCCAGAATGCCTTGATCCACTGCAATTCGCATACTGCCGCAACCGGTTCTCAGCAGATGCCATTTCCCTGGCCCTACACTCATCCCCAGAGCATCTCGACAACAAGGACTCCAACATCAGACTCCTATTTATTGACTACAGCTCTGCCTTCAACACCATAATTCCAGCCAAGCTCATATCAAAGTACCAAAACCTAGGTCTTGGCTCCCCACTCTGCAACTGGATCCTCGACTTTCTGACCCACCGACCACAATCAGTAAGAATGAATAACAACACCTCCACCACAATAGTCCTCAATACCGGGGCTCCGCAAGGCTGCGTACTTAGCCCCCTACTATACTCCCTGTGCACACACGACTGTGTGGCAAAATTTGGTTCCAACTCCATCTACAAATTTGCTGACGATACGACCATAGTGGGCTGGATCTCGAATAACGACGAGTCAGAATACGGGAGGGAGATAGAGAAAGGGAGGGAGATAGAGTGGTGCAGCGACAACAATCTCTCCCTCAATGCCAGCAAAACTAAAGAGCTGGTAATTGACTTCAGGAAGCAAAGTACTGTACACATCCCTGTCAGCATCAATGGGGCCGAGGTGGAGGAGGTTAGCAGTTTCAAGTTCCTAGGGGTGCACATCTCCAAAAATCTGTCCTGGTCCACCCACACTACCACGAAGAAAGCACAACAGCGCCTATACTTCCTCAGGAAACTAAGGAAATTCGGCATGTCCACATTGACTCTTGTCAACTTTTATAGATGCACCATAGAAAGCATCCTATCTGGCTGCATCACAGGCTGGTATGGGAACTGCTCGGCCCAGGTCCGCAAGAAACATCAGAGAGTCGTGAACACAGCCCAGTCCATCACACAAATCTGCCTCCCATCCATTGACTCCATCTACACCTCTCGCTGCCTGGGGAAAGCGGGCAGCATAATCAAAGACCCCTCTCACCCGGCTTATTCACTCTTCCAACTTCTTCTATCGGGCAGGAGATAGAGAAGTCTGGAAAACAAGTACGAACAGACTCAAAAACAGCTTCTTCCCTGCTGTTACCACACTCCGAAATGACCCTCTTATGTACTGACCTCATGAACACTACACCCCTGAATGCTTCATCCAATGCCGGTGCTTAATGTAGTTACATTGTATACTTTGTGTTGCTCTATTATGTACTTTTATTCCCTTTTCTTTCCATGTACTTAATGATCTGTTGTGCTGCTCGCAGAAAAATACTTTTCACGTGACAATAAACAAATCCAAGCCTAGGACACTACCCTGAGGAACACCTGCAGTGATGTCCTGGAGCTGAGATGATGGCTCTCCAACCACTGCAACCATTTTCCTTTGTACCAGCTATGACTCCAACCAGCGGATAGTTTCCCCCCTCACTCTCACCTCACCTCTGGCATTCAGCTCTTTTGTCCATGTTTGAACCAAGGCTGGAATGAGGTTTGGAGCTGAGTGACCCTGGCAGACCCAAACCGAATGTCTGTGAGCAGGTTATTGCTGAGTAAGTGCCACTTGATAGCACTGTTGATGACTCCTTCCATCACTTTGCTGATGATGTAGAGTAGACTGATAGGGCGGTAATTGGCTGAGTTGGATTTGTCCTATTTCTTGTGGACAGGACACACCTTGGCAATTTTCCACATTGCCGGGTAGATGCCAATGTTGAAGCAATATTGGAACAGCTTGGCTAGGGGTGCGGCTAGTTCTGGAATGCAAGTCTCCAGTATTATTTCCGGGATATTGTCAGGACCCATAGCCTTTGCAGTATCCAGTGCCTTCAGCTGTTTTTTGATATCATGTGGAGTGAATGGAATTGGCGGCAGACTGACATCTGTGATGCTGGGAGATCTCCGAGATGGATCATCCACTCGGCACTTCTGGCTGAAGATTGTTGCGATTGCCTCAGTCTTGTCTTTTGCATATATGTGCTGGGCCCATCCATCATTGAGGATGGGGATATTTGTCGAGCCTTCTCCTCCAGTGAGTTATTTAATTGTCCACCACCATTCACGGTGGTATGTGGCAGGACTATAGAGCTTAGATCTGACAAGTTTATTGTGCAATCGCTTAGCTCTGTCTATTACTTGCTGCTTATGCTGTTTGGCACACTACACTGTGTTGTAGCTTCACCAGGTTGACACCTCATTTTTCAATATGCCTAATGTTCCTGGCATGCTCTCCTGCATGCTTCATTAAACCAGGGTTGATCCCTGGCCTGATGATAATAGTAGAGCTTGGCCCTGAGGTTGCAGATTGTGGTTGAATACAATTCTGCTGCTGCTGATGGCCCACAGCACCTCATAAATGCCCAGTCTTGAGTTGCTAGATCTGTTTGAAGTCTATCCTGTTTAGCAGTGGTAGTGCCACTCAACAAGATGGAAGGTGTCCTCAGAGAAGACAGGACTTTGTCCTCACAAGGACTGTGTGATGGCGCTTCTACCGATACTATCATGGACAGGAATCAATGTCCCCCTCATGGTGCATGCATGCATTGCTGTGTGTCAGTGTTAAAGGGACGGTGTGGTGCAACAAGCCAGCTATGTGCAGCAAACAGATTCTAGAGGAAACACGGCCATAAAGCTGGATGCATATTTGAAAGGGATTAATTTAGAGGGCTACGGAGATAGAGCTGGAGAATTGGACTGGCTGGATAGCTCTTTTGTGAGACTGTTTGGACATAATGGGCCGAATGGCCTCCTTCAGTGCTGTAAATAACAATACCAACAAAATAACAGGACAGTTCCTTGTGTGGAGAATACCTGGTTTGCAGTTACTATGCCATGTCACTGGTGATGTGGGTAGAGTAAAGGGTGCCATTCTGCAGCTAAAAGTTCAAAATGGGGTGGACCCTTTCAGAATAATGTTTGGCGTACTTTTTTCCACACAGTGCAAAGCTGGTTTTGTTAGGTACCACTATTTGAAATGATACTGACCTGTTACAATTTTAAAAACATATAAAGATGGTGGGTCCTTTGTTTTACACTCCTTGTCAGAACCACCACAGATTATGTATAGCAGATTATGTAAAGTGTCCTTTGTCCTGGCATAGGAACAGGAAAAGGCCATTCAACCTCTTGATCCTATTACACCATTTAACTAGGTATTGATGATCTGTAACTTAACTCCATCCATCTGACTTTTCGAATTCAGTGGTCTTGTATTCTGTATTGGAAGAGCACCTTTCACTGCAGCAGTATCATATTAGTCACCGGCACTACTTTTGCGAATATCTGCCAGTTTATTATTTTTTTATAAACTTTTTATTGAGGTATTTTTTGGTATTGTAACAACAAAATAAACAATGTACATGAAACTATAAACATAGTGCAAAAGCCGTCTCCCTTCCTTACAGGTCCCACCTTTATTAACCCCCTACTCTAAGCTAACACCCCCCCACCTTCTGCTGACCATTAATTTTCATCGAAGAAGTCGACGAACAGTTGCCACCTCCGGGTGAACCCTAACAGTGACCCTCTCAAGGCAAACTTGATTTTCTCCAAACAGAGAAAGCTAGCCATGTCCAACAGCCAGGTCTCCGACATTGGGGGGCTTTGAGTCCCTCCAAGCTAATAGTATCCGTCTCCGGGCTACCAGGGAAGCAAAGGCCAGAACGTCTGCCTCTTTCTCCTCCTGGATTCCCGGGTCTTCCGACACCCCGAAAATTGCCACCTCTGGACTCAGTGTCACCGTGGACATGATATCTGCAAACCCCTGCAAAAATCCCCTGAGCTTCGGACATATCCAGAACATGTGGACATGGATCGCTGGTCCTCCCGCACATTTTGCACACCTGTCTTCCACCCCAAAGAATCTGCTCTTCCGGGCCACTGTCACGTGAGCCCGATGAACGACCTTGAATTGTATCAGGCTGAACCTGGCACATGTTGCGGATACGTTGACTCTATTCAACGAGTCCGCCCATAGACCATCCTCTATCCTCCCAGTTCCTCCTCCCACTTGCGCTTCAGCTCCTCGGTCTGCGTCTCCTCTGACCCCATAAGTTCCTTGTAAATGTCAGAGACACTCCCTTCACCCCACCCTCTGGAAACTCCCCTGTCCTGAATCCCCCTTAGCTGTAGGAGCGGGAAGGTTGACACCTGTTTACGTAGGAAGTCCCGCACCTGCAGATACCTGAATTTGTTTCCCCTCACCAACCCAAACTTCTCCTCCAGCGCCCTCAAACTCGGAAAGCTCCCCTCTATAAACATATCCCCCATCCTCTCAATTCCTGCTCTCTGTCATATCCGGAACCCCCCCATCCATATTTCCCAGGGCAAATCGGTGATGATTACAGATTGGGGACCAGACCGATGCTCCATCTGCTCCCACATGTCTCCTCCATTGCCCCCAGACTCTCAGGGCCGCCACCACCACAGGGCTGGTGGAGTACCGTGCCGGCAGGAATGGCAGAGGCACAGTTTCCAATGCCCCCAGACTGGTGCCCTTGCATGAAGCCGCCTCCATACACTCCAATACCGACCCCTCCCCCACCACCCACTTCCTGATCATGGCTATATTTGCCGCCCAGTAATAGTTACTAAAATTTGGCAGCGCCAGCCTGCCCTCTCTCCGACACCCCTCAAGCATTACCTTCCTTACTCGCGGGGTCTTGCCCGCCCAAACAAAGCCAGTGATCACTTTGTTGACCCGTTTAAAAAAGTACTGCGGAATAAAGATGGGCAGACACTGAAATACAAACAGGAATCTCAGGAGGACCGTCATCTTCACCGTCTGCACCCTCCCAGCCAGTGACAACGGAAGCGCGTTCCCCCCTCCGAAAATCGTCCTTCATTTAGTCTACTAGCCAGGCCAGATTTAATTTATGCAGCCGGTCCCATTCCCGCGCCACGTGAATGCTTCCCCAAGCAAGCGCGAACAACAGTGGGGAGAGGGGGCATCCCTGTCTTGTCCCCCGGTGCAGTCTAAAATAGTCCGATGTTGTCCCATTCGTCCATACGCTTGCCACAGGAGCCTGACACAGTAACCTGACCCAGTCAATAAAGCCCAGCCCAAATCCAAACCATCCCAGTACCTCCCACAGATAATCCCATTCTACCCGATCAAAAGCCTTTTCTGCATCCATTGCGATCACCACCTCCACCTCCCTACCATCCGGGGAGCATCATGATCACGTTTAACAACCTTCTTACATTAGCCACCAACTGCATACCCTTAACAAACCCCGTCTGGTCCTCCCCAATAACGTCCAGAACACAATCCTCAATCCTGGATGCCAAAAATTTGGCCAGCAATTTGCCATCTACATTCAACACAGATATCGGCCTGTAGGACCCACACAGCTTCGGGTTCTTGTCTCGCTTCAGGATCAGCAAAATCGACAGCGTTGGGGGCAGCACTCCTCTTTCCCTTGCCTCATTGAACATCCTCATCAACACTGGCCCCAATATCCCAGAGAACGTTTTATAAAATTCCACTGGGTACCCATCCGGCCCCGGGGCTTTACCCGACTGCATGGCCTTCAGACCCTCCACTATCTCTTCCAACCCGATCAGGGCCCCCAGCCCTTCTACCAGCTCCCCGTCCACCTTTGGGAAATTCAGCCCCTCCAGGAGGTGCCTCATCCCCTCCGGCCCCGTTGAGGGTTCCGACCTGTGCAGCCTACTATAGAAATCCCTGAACTCTTTATTCACCCCTGCTGAATCTCCAACCAGGTTCCCATCTCCGTCATTTAATTTCCCTATCTCCCTGGCTGCCCCCCGATTTCTAAGCGGCTGTGCAAGCATTCTGCTGGCCTTCTCTCCATGCTCATAGATCGGCCCCTTGCCTTTCTCAGCTGCTCCGCCGCCCTCCCTGTGGTTAACAAGCTGAACTCTGCCTGTAGCCTCCGCCGTTCCCTTAAACGCCCTGCCTCTGGGGTCTCTGCATATCTCCTATCGATCTGTAGTATCTCCTTTGCCAGTCGGTCCTTCTCTGCCCTGTCCACCTTCTCCCTGTGGACCCTTATCGAGATGAGCTCCCCTCTGATCACCGCCTTCAGTGCTGCCCAGACCACCGCTGCTGAAATTTCTCCCGTGTTGTTGACCTGCAGGTAATTCTGAATACATTTCCTCAGCTGCTCGCACACCCCTTCGTCAACCAAAAGTTCCACATCTAACCTCCAGCGCGGGCGCTGGTTGCTGTCTTTACTAACCTACTGGTCAACCCAGTTCGGGGCATGGTCTGAGAGTATGATCGCTGAATACCCTGTGTCCACCACCCCTGCCAGTAAGGCCCTGCTCAACATAAAGAAATCAATCCGGGAGTACACTTTATGCACATGTGAATAGAAGGAAAACTCCTTCACCCTCGGCTGCCCAAATCTCCAAGGACCCTTTTAGTTCCTTTGCCATTGCTGGCTCCCTGTCCGTTTTCGAGCTTGACCGGTCCAAACCAGGGTCAATAACTGTGTTGAAGTCCCATCCCATGACCAACCTGTGCGAGTCCAGGTCCGGTATCTTCCCCAGCATCCACTTTATAAACTCCACATCATCCCAATTTGACGCATACACATTTACAAATACCACCTACACCCCCTCCAGTTTCACACTGACCATAATGTACTAACCTCCCACATCCGATACTATTCTATCCACCTCGAACACCACCCGCTTATTGATCAGGATCGTGACCCCTCCAGTCTTTGAGTCTAGTCCCGAGTGAAAGACCTGACTGACCAGCCTTTCCTCAATCTAATCTGGTCAGTTACTCTAAGGTGCGTCTCCTGCAACATTACCACGTCCGTCTTCAGTCCCCTAAGATGCACGAACACACGTGCCCTCTCGACCGGCCCATTTAACCCTCGAACATTCCATGTGATCAGCCTAGTTGGGGGGCTCATTGCCGCCTCCCTTTGCCCATCAGCCATCCCCTTTTTGAGCCCGCCTTCAGCCCATGCTCCGCACCTCCACCGGTCCACCCCAGGCAGCCTCTGCCCCAATATCCTCTCTGTCGCTTGGCCCGAGTCCCTCCCTCGTCAGCAGAACATTTCCCCCCCCCCCCCCCCCCCCCAATCAATGCAAAAGGCATTACAAACAGCTTCCAAAAAACAAAAACGAGAAACGTTTTTAAAAGAATAGAAAAACAAAAGAAAAAAAAACATGAACGTTGCAGCAAAGTTCTCAGCCTAAAACCAGTCCTTTCCTTTTCGCGAAGTCCAGCGCGTCCTCAAGCGACTCAAAATAAAAGTGCGGTTCCTCGTGCGTGACCCAGAGATGGGCCGGATACAAGATTCCATACTTCACCTTTTTCTTAAAAAGGATCGACCTAATGTGAGCCCTGTCCACCTCCAAGGGCTGGGGGAATGCCCAATCCCCCAGCAACTTCTCAAATATGTCCGCAATGCATGCCCCACCATTCGCTCCTTCGGACCCCTCCGGGAGCCCAACGATTCTCAAGTTCTGCCGGCGGGACCGATTCTCTAGGTCCTCCACCTTCTCCAGGAGCTTCTTCTGCTGGTCTCTCAGCATCCCCACCTCCAACTCCACCTCAGTTTGATGTTCCTCCTGCTCAGCTTGCGCCTTCTCTACCTTCTGGATCGCCCGATCTTGGGCGTCCAATCTATGCTCCAGCCGCTCAATGACTCTTTTATCGGGTCCAAGTAGTCCCGTTTCTACTTAGCAAAGCCTTCCTGAATAACTTGCATCAGCTGCTCCGTTGACCACTGGGTCGACAAACCACAGGTCCGGTCCTCCGCCATGCTGCCTCCCGCTGCAGCTTCAGCCCAAGCCTTCTCTGTCTTTCTGTTTCTGCCTCTACGAGCATTTTTAGTCCATCTCTCCATGCATCAATGTGGGAATTCAGTACACAATTGCCTCTGTCATCAGTTTTACAATTCAAGTCCGGTAGAAAATCGGGGGGAAAGGATCTGCCAGTTTATTGGAAGTAAGTGCTGAATTATTATCTGCGTTATGGTGTGGACTTCTGCCTGCTAGATGCTAGATCAAAATTATGCAGTATACTTGTGCTCTTCTTAACTGTTCAGGTTGGATTTGAACTCAGTTCAAGGCGACTGCAGTGTTCATTGTGCGCCTTAATCCCAAATATATTTCTGTTTTGTCTCTGACAATGTTACACACGAGTGTAACTACCTCTGTGAGTGATTAGAAGGCGGTTGAAAGCAAGTGGAACAGAGATATGATAGACAGAGTGAACATATAGAATTAGAACGACTGTGTGTGGGTGTGTGGGTGTGTGGGTGTGTGGGGGTGGGTGGGTGGGTGGGGGGGCTGCGTAATGAAGACAGGGAGGGTCAAGGCACCTGTTTCCATGTCATCATTTCTATGTAATCCTTTTTATCTGTCAGGTGGATGGAGAAAGCGATGAACAGGCTGGAGTTGATCAAGTATCCATTGCTAAGATGAAAAGTGCATTTATCGCACAGAATGTATCCAGTTTACAAGCACTGGGTGAGTTTAAAATGAAAACCACATGTTGGTCAAATTTTTATTTTAAACTCAAAATGAATAGAAGAAATTCAGTTTAAAAGAAAACTATTTGAAATAACTGCTGCGTCTTCAAAAGTGTGAAATAATTATTCTGGACTTAGTTTCTGTCTGTTTTGAAATACTTGGCTTTGTTGAATTCAGTGTTCACAAAATATTCAGAACACACTTCCTCATGTTTCTTGCTCACTTCTCCTGAAGACTTTGATTCTTCCTGTGCTGCTGTTTTACAGACATGAGCAGAAATCCACTGCGTTTCTCACTCGGGTACCTATTCTTTCTGTCTGAGTTTTGAATTTCAGTAGACCTCTGACATGTGGAAGCCATCCCATCGCAATCAATATCCATCTGATACCAAATCTCACTTTCCTGAACATTGATTTTTCTCCCTTTCTTAGTCCAGAGGTGCTGAGGCTAATTACAGCTACTCTGCGATCAGTTAACTCAAAACAACAGGGATCACATTCGTGACTGGTTCATGTTCCAGTTGGAAATTTTCTGGCCCCTTTATGAAAGCTCATTAGGCCATTTTCTTTGAAGACTCATTCTCAGAATTCCAGTCCAGAAGAGGCCCTTCGGCCCATCGTATCTGCACCGACATGTGAAAAACACCTGACCTCCCTACCTAATTCCATTTACCAGCACTTGGCCCATAGGCTTGAATGTTATGGGATGCCAAGTACTCGTCCACGTACTTCTTAAAGAATGTGAGGCAACCCACCTATACCACCCTCCCAGGCAGTGCATTCCAGACCGTCATTACCTTCTGGGTAAAATAGTTATTTCTGACATCCCCCACCCCCCCAAACATCCTGCCCCTCACCTTGAACTTGTGTCCCCTTGTGAACTAAGGGGTACAACTGCTCCCTATCCACCCTGTCCATGCCGCTCATAATCTTGGGCACCTCTATCAGGTCACACACAGTCTTATCTGCTTCAATGAAAACAACCCAAGCCTATCCAACCTCTCTTTGTAACTTAAATGATTCATCCCAGGCAACATCCTGGTGAATCTCCTCTACACCTCCTCCAGTGCAACACATTCTTCTTATTGTGTGACAACCAGAACTGCACACCGTACTCCCGCTGTGCCCTCACCAAAGTTCTACACAACTCCAACATGACCTCCCTGCTTTTGTAATCTATGCATAGATTGATAAAGGCAAGTGTCCTATATGCCTTTTCCACCACCCTATTAACCTGCCATAGATATCTATGGACAAACACACCAAGTCCCTCTGTTCCCCCAAACTTCCTAGTGCCATACCGTTCCTTGAATACTTCTGTCAAATTACTCCTTCCGAAGTGTATCACCTCACATTTTACAGGGTTCATTTCCATTCCATCTGCAACTCATCTGTCCATTTTACCATTCCGCTTATATCTTACTGCAACCCAAGAACACTCAACCTCACAAAGTTGATCCCACCCCCCACATAGTCATCTATGTTGTTGATATAAATGATGAATAATAGGGGACCCAGCACAGATCCCTGTGTTACGCCACTGAACACTGTCTTCCTATCACTCAAGCTGCCTTCTGTCATCACCCTCTGCCTCCTATAGCTAAGCCAATTTTGAATCCACCTATCAAATTATCCTGTATCTCAGGTGCATTTGCCTTCTTTTCAAGTCTCCCATGTGGGATCTGGAGGATAAAAGTTTGCAGCATCAACTTTAGGCCAGGCCAAGCAGCAGGCTTTCTGCCCAAAAGAGCATTGGTAAACCAGAGGGATTTCTCTAACAATCCGATGGCTTCATGGTCACTTTACTGATACAAAAGCAAAATACTGCGGATACCAGAAACCTGAAATAAAAACATAAAATACTGGAAATGTTCACCAGATCTGGCAGCATCTGTGGAGCGAGACACAAAGTTAATATTTTAGGTCAATGACCTTTCACTGGGACAAGTTCTGATGCAAGGTCACCAACCTGAAATGTTAACTCTCTTTCTCTCTCCACAGATGCTGTCAGACCTGCTGAGTATTTCCAGCATTTTCTATTTTTATTCCCCATTACAAATACCAGATTTTTATTCCAGACTTATTTGTTTTAACCAAATTCAAATTCTTAATCTGCTTTGAGGGTAGCTCTGGATTACTCATCCAGTGACATAACCATTACACGATTGTATTGTAATTTAATGCAAGTTTAATGAAGAATAAAGGGATTAAGGGTTATTATGGTGATTAAGGGTCAGTCCACAAAAGATCAGCCATGATCTCATTGAATGACGGAGCAGGCTCGAGGGGCCAGATGGCCTACTCCTGCTCCTAGTTCATGTGTTCTTATGTTCTTATTAAGTTCAAGTACATCAGATGCGCTGCATACTCCATCAATGCAACAATTAGTTTCCTTACAAAAATTGATTCAATTATTCAGGCATGACCTGCCAATCACAAATTCATATTGACTGTCTTGAATTAGTCCATGTTTTTGCCATCTGCTGTGGTCCAGCAGTTTCCCTACTAAAAGCATAAGGCTAACAGATTTATAATGATCTTGCGAATCTCCTTCCCCTTTTTGAATGGGGTTTAACATTCACCACCTTCTAGTCCTTTGGTACAGTTTCTGTTTTGAACTATGTTTGTGCCTTTGCTCTGTGTGGGTTTGCCATTTACTTGGATTAAATTTAGGTTGTTATAAAGCCAGATGGTCTGAATGTGCTGACTCTGATTTCACAAAAATGGTATATCTGAGTACATTGGATCTAGTTCCATATGTGGATGCATTATTAGGTTGGTGTATTTGCTTTAATGTTAAAAGAGGATTGTTGACTTTAACCCCCTGTCCTTTTGTAGGAGGCTCTGAGAAGTTGCTACGTGTCTGTTTAAACCTCCCCTACTTTCTTCGCTACATCAATCGTTTCCAGGATGCTGTCTCTGCCAATTCCTTTTTCATAATGCCTGCGACAGTTGCAGATGCAACTGCTGTGCGAAATGGGTGAGTTATGCACACTCATTGAGGATTGATAGGTATGATTCTCGATCAGATCATTGACTAAAAAAGCCACAATATATTGATTGATTGATGTGGAGCAAATCATTTTCTTGGTCCAAATCAATTGTGAAAGTATAGACACCTTTTGAGTAGGTTGTGATGGTTAGTTCCAGTGGATATTTGTTTGATTGCGACAGATCTGATGACCTCTTCACTTTAAACTCATGTATATTTTTGATTTCTGCAGTGTTTGTTTTTTAAGGGCTTTATTGCTGTTTCTTCAGATTCCATTCCCTGGTTATTGATGTTACCATGGCTTTGGACACTCTCTCGCTGCCTGTTCTTGAGCCACTGACTCCTGCAAGGCTGCAGGATGTGACTGTATTGGCACTGAGTTGTCTGTATGCAGGTCAGTCTGAGAAAGAAGAAAGCACCATCCCCAAGTGCTGGGTAACATGGGCTAACATTTGCAAAATGAATGCTTACTTGTTCAAAAGAAATGGAGTGTGGGATCTACCTAGAGCATTGAAGGGACTATATCATAATTTGCCATTTTCACTTTGCAAACTGTTTCTGTAGATGATCATTGAATGTTACTACCACCCTTGGTAACTTGTGCATCATTTTTGTTCACTTGTCATTTCAGTTTACTACTTAGTGATGGTGTTTTATGTTTCACATTAGGACAATATTATGATGTGTTATGTATGATAGAGTAATCCTTTGGCAGAGTTCTTGCTTTGTTTTTACCACGACAGAGCAAATGAATTTTTAAAAACCTTGCTTTTGACGAGAGTTGCATTTAGTGGACAAAATCTAAGTCAAATATTGAATATGCTGATCTTAATTTGACTAATTCCTTGTATTCCTTCTCGCTAGGAGTCAGTGTTGCAACCTGCATGGCTATTCTACACGTGGGGAGCAGCCTGCAAGTGCGATCCGGCTCTACAAGTAAAGAAGAAGACTATGAGAATGACGCAGCCACAATTGTACAGAAATGTGTAAGTACTGAATAAGCAGTCTCATTCTATTTAATGTGTAGTGTTTAAGGTTTGAAATAATCAGGTTTGGGAGATATTAGATTTATTTTCACTTTGCTGGCTTCAGTGTTGTGCAGATAAAAGTGAGTGTGATCCTGTCCTTGGCAGGATGCAGATAATTTACAGTAAGACTGACTAAATAAAGGCGGTGCCCAAGTAGGGAATATGTAGAGTAGAAACCTGTTACCGTGCAAGGTATGTGATTATATATGCGCATTAGAGTACATTGTTATTGAATGATCTCTTTGCTTCCAGTAGATTGAATCTGCCAGATGAGGGCAATTCTTTTGCCTGTCTCATATGTGAAAAATTCTATCCAAAAAGAGCTACACTGAGACTGCCCGTAGTAATTTCACGTAGACGCGGTACTGCTGGCTAGATCCGAAAAGGTGCTAGAGTTAAAAAAGGCAGTGTGCTGTTGACAACTTATTTATTTTTGTCCCTCAGCAGTACATAACACCTCTGACATCTCTCGGGGTTTGTTGAATTTGGACTGATTTGGACCTTTCTAATCCGGAATAATACTAGTCGTGAACACAGCCCAGTCCATCACACGAACCTGCCTCCCATCCATTGACTCAATTTACATCTCCCGCTGCCTGTGGAAAGCGGGCAGCATAATCAAAGACCCCTACCACCCGGCTTATTCACTCTTCCAACTTCTTCCATCGGGCAGGAGATACAGAAGTCTGGAAAACAAGTACGAACAGACTCAAAAACAGCTTCTTCCCCGCTGTTACCAGACTCCTAAATGACTCTATTATGGACTGACCTCATTAACACTACACCCCTGTATGCTTCATCCGATGCCAGTGCTTATGTAGTTACATTGTACACCTTGTGTTGCCCTATTATGTATTTTCTTTTATTCCCTTTTCTTCCCATGTACTTAATGATCTGTTGAGCTGCTCGCAGAAAAATACTTTTCACTGTGCCTCGGTACACGTGACAATAAACAAATCCAATCCAATATGTAATCTTTTAATCAAATTATTTGATAGTAAGGCATAGGCGATTGTCATTCAGCCCATCCAAACTGGAGCTACAAATCCGACGCCATTTCTCAGCTCCTACTCCAAAGTAATTTCTGTGTCTTCTCCATTACTCATCATAGAATCACTGTGGGTGTGCAGCTGGGTTTAAGGCATTTCTGTATTACTATATCTGGGAACATCACTAAATCAATATACTGTTGTTCATTTACAGCTAGAAATCTACGACATGATTGGCCAAGCAATTAACACTTCACGACGTGCAGGTGGCGAGGTAAGGAGTCTGTGCGGCACTTTGCTGAACAAGGAGAAAAATTGTTGTATCGTTGAACGTTACTGCAGAGAATTTTAGCTGGTGTTGCAGTTCAGGGTCGCACGAGGTGGCCATTTATTGTGATAAATGGGATTTGATAATTGCTGCATAAGAGATGTACTGTTGTGTTTTTTGAGTTAATTGTACACTATTTGTAACACACTATTGTTACTTGCATAGAACGACTCGGAACTGTGCCAGATGTATGTTTGATTCCATAGGCCATGATAAAGTATAGTTCTTAATGGCTCTTTTTCTTTACGATGCTGGGAAGACATGCTTGTCCTCAGAAGGTTTTGGTGAGCCTTGGTGTTAGGTAGGGAACTGCAGGCCATTCAGCAAGTAACAATGAAGGAAAATATGTCTTGAGTCAGGATGGTGTGTGACTTGGAGGCTATGGTGTTCTGGTTATTGGTGCTCTTGTCTTTCTCAGAGGTAGAAGTCAGAGAAGTTGGTGCTGTTGAAGTATCTTGCAGTTGCTTCATCCACTTGATTTGTAGAGATTGTATTCATCGCAGCCCCGCCAGGGCGGAGGAGGGAGATAATGAATCAAGTGGTCGGGACCTCAGTAAAGTGAATTGCTCTGTACTGAATGGTGTCAAGCTATTTGTGTTGCATCCAGGTGTTAAGTACTTATCACACTCCAGACATGAACCTTTAGGTGATGGAGAGACTTTGATGGAACAGGTGGTGAGCCAGTCATCCGAATATTGTCATCTTGTAGGCATGGGATTGTCTGGTTGATCCCAAGATACAATATTAATGGTTTGGGACTCGGCGATGATAGCCATGAGATGATGGCTGGGCTTTCTCTTTTGAGATGGTGATTGCATAACCTTTACTTAATAATATGTTTCAATTTTACTTGACACGAATGTGACCTGCTGCTTGTCAGCACAAGTCTTAATGTTATCCAGTAGGGAGGCACTAGCTGCTTCATTATTCGAGTTGTGTAATGGAGCTGAGCCTTGTGGCATGCTCCCCTGTAATGGAACAGGCCCACATGTGTTTGGCAGTGATGGTGTATAAGAGAAGGTCATTGAAGAAGATGATTGGGTTAAGGTTGTGTCTTTGCTAAACTCCTGCGGTGATGCCCTCGTCTGTAATGATGGGCCTTAAACAGCCGCAACCATCTTCCTTTGGGTCAGGGATGACCCCAACCACTGGAGGGCCTTCCCTTTGACTGCCAAAGACTTGATTTTGCTAGAGCTCCTTAGTGCCACACTTGTTTGAATCCTGCCTTGAGGTGAAAAAGTTACTCCTCCCTGATATTCGCTCTTTTGTCCGTGCCTTGGTAAAAGCTGTGATATGGTCTGGAGGTGAGTGGTTCTGGCAAAGTCCAAATTGACTACCTGTTATTTATGAATAGATGTTGCTTGATGGCACTGTTGAAGACTCTTCATCACTCTGCTTAACAATAATGGGGTGGTAATAGGTTCGGTTAGATTTACTTTTTTTTCTTCTGTGTAATTGGCTTACTCTACAATTTTTCACATAGTTGGGGAGATGCCAGTGTCATAGTTGTATTTGAACAGCTTGGTTCTGCTGCACAGGCCTTAAACTCAACAGCTTGAATATTATGTGCCCAGTGCAGTCAGTCAGTTCACTATTTTATGTGAGGTGAACTGAATTTTTTAAGATAGTCGCTTTTCTAATGACAGGAAGAGGCCAAGTCAGAACTTCCGTCTGAAAACACTTCAGCCCAGCCTCTTGAATTCACACGCTAGGCTTTAAGGTTGAGAGATGGGGATATTCTGAACAACCTCTTATTTGTTGTCTGCCTGTCCACCATCAGTCTCCGCTGCATGTTATTGGGCTGCAGAGCTTTGTGAAGATCTGTTGTCTGTGGCGCAGCTTCTCTCTGTCAACTTATTTTGCAAGTGGATAACCTTCTGTAATAGATTTGTTTCATGCCTCAATCTGAAGTGTGCACGGTGCTGCTGTTCACACGTTCTTTTGTACTCTGCATTGAACTTGGGTTGATCGCCTTGTACTAAATAAATGATATATTGGGTTCTTAAGTTACAGATTGTGATGCAATACAATTCTGCTGTTGATGGCCCACTGCAGCTTCTAAGTTACTAAGTTTATCCTACATTATTACATTTCTCACAGTTGAACATTTTATCCACAGTGGGCTATGTTTCACCTTGTCTAGGTTTGGTTTAGCACTCAATTCACACGAGTTCAGGAGTTTTTTTCAAAACTTGAGCACTTAATGCATGCTGGTACTTCAGTGCAGTACTGAGGGAGTGCACGTTGTTAGAAATGCTGTCCTTTGCAAGAAACTTAAAACCAGGCTCCGTCCACCTGTCTGCTCAATTTGGTGCAAATTAGCTTGGCAGTGTTGAGGGAAGAGTCCTGGGCATGATAAACCGTCAGTTAGCTAGCACCACCTAAAATAGCACGTGATGATTCAACTGATTACTGTTTGTGGGAACTTTCAGGAAATTTGTTGCTTGTTCAAAATGAATAGCTTTGTGATTCTTAAGGATGTAGGAAGCTTTCAATCATTTATCTGCTGCAAGTTTTAGTTTAATGAATGATTACAAAGGAGAGTACATATGAACGTACACAAATTAGGAACAGGAGTAGGTCACCCGGCCCCATGAGCTTGCTCTGCTATTTAATAAGATCGTGACTGATCTAATTTTAATCTCGACTTCACGTTCCTACCAATCCTCAATAACCTTTAACCCCCTTGTTTAGCAAGAATTTATCTATCTGCTTCTGTCTTAAAGATATTCAAAGCTCTGCATTAACCTCCTTTTGTGTAAGAGAATTCCAAAGTCTCACAATCCTCTGAGAGAAATGTTTTCCACATCTCTGTCTTAAATGGGCAATCCCTTAGTTTTAAACGGTGGCCCTAGTTTCAGATTCATCCTTTCCACATTCACCTCAAGTCCCCACAAGATCTTGTGTTTCAATCAAGTCGCCTCTTAATCGGGCAGCACGGTGGCGCAGTGGTTAGCACTGCTGCCTGACCGTGCTGAGGACCCGGGTTCGATCCCAGCCCCGGGAATGTTCGTGTGGAACATTCTCCCCGTGTCTGAGTGGGTTTCACCCCCATAATCCAAAGGTGTGCTAGTTAAGTGGATTAGCCAGCCCCTTAATTGTAAAAAAAAAATTGGGTTTTCTAAATTTATTTTTTAAAAAACGAAGAAACAAAACAGAAGAAAAAGTCACCTCCTACTCTTCTAAACTTCTAAATGCAAACCTAGCTTGTCCAGCTTTTCTTCATAAGACAACGTGCCCATTCCAGGTATTCATGATGTGGAGATGCCGGCTTGGACTGGGGTGAGCACAGTAAGAAGTCTTATAACACAAGGTTAAAGTCCAACATGTTTGTTTCAAACACTAGCTTTCGGAGCACTGCGCCTCCCTCAGGTGAATGAAGAGGTATGTTCCAGAAACATATATATAGACAAATTCAAAGATGCCAGACAGTGCTTAGAATACGAGCATTTGCAGGTATAAGTTTCAGCTCGGCGATTCTGAAGCCTTCTGAGCAGCGACCACTACATCACACAACCCTACCATGGCAATATCTGCAAGACGTGCCAGATCATCGACATGGATACCACTATTACACATGAGAACACCACACACCAGGTACGCGGTACATACTCGTGCGACGCGGCCAACATTGTTTACCTCATACGCTGCAGGAAAGGATGTCCCGAAGCGTGGTACATTGGCGAGTCCATGCAGACGCTGCGACAATGAATGAATGGACATTGCACGACAATCACCAGGCAGGAATGTTCCCTTCTAGTCGGTGAACACTTCAGCAGTCAAGGGCATTCAGCCTCTGCTCTCCGGGTAAGCGTTCTCCAAGGCGGCCTTCAGGACACACGACAACGCAGAATCGGCGAGCAGAAACTTATAGCCAAGTTCCGCACACATGAGTACGGCCTCAACCGGGACCTGGGATTCATGTTGCATTACATTCACCCCCCATTATCTGGCCTGGGCTTGCGAAATCCTACCAACGGTCCTGGCTTGATACAATTCACACCTATTTAACCTGGGGTTACCCCTATCTCTGGATCTGTAAAGACTCATACCTGCAAATGCTCGTATTCTAAGCATTGGCTGGCATCTTTGAATTTGTCTCTGTATATGTTTCTGGAACAAACCTCTTCATTCACCTGAGGAAGGAGCAGTGCTCCGAAAGCTAGTGTTTGAAACAAACCTGTTGGACTTTAACCTGGTGTTGTAAGACTTCTTACTGTATTCCAGGTATTAATTTGGTAAACTTTCTCTGACTGCTTCTGATGTGTTTACATCTTTCCTTAAATAAGGAGACCAATACTATACAGACCACTACTGTGCACAGTGTTCAAGGTGTGGTCTCACTGATATAACTGGAGTGCAACCTCCCTACTCTTCTATTCAATTCCCCTGACAAACAATAACATTCTATTAGTTTCCTAATTACTTGCTGCACCTGCATGCTAATCTTTTGCGAATCATGTACTAGCACACCCAGATCCCTCTGCACCTCAGAGCTTTGCAATCTCATCCATTTAGATAATATGTTTTTTATTTGTCCTGCCAAAGGGATGCCCTCCCGTTTTCCCACATTATATTCCATTTACCAGATCTTTACCCACTCACCTAATCTATCTATATCCTTTTGTAGTCTCCTTATGTACTCTTCTGAACTTACTTTCCTACTTATCTTTGTGCTGTCAGCAAATTTAGCAACCATACCATCGTTCCCTTCATACAAATTATAAAGAGTTGAGATTCCAGCACTGATCCCTATGGCACACCACTCGTTGCATCCTGCCAACCAGAAAATGATCCATTAGGGTGAGATCCATCTGTTTCCTGTTAGCTAGCCAATCTTCTCTCAATATCAATATATTGCCTTCTACACCATGAACTATTATTTTCCGCACTAATCTTTGATGAGGCACCTTAGTAAATGCCTTCTGAAAATTTGTACTGGACATCCACCAGTTCCCCTTCATCCACAGCACTTGTTGCTGAACTCCAATAAATATGATTTCCATTTCACAAAATCATGTTGACTCTGTCTGATTACCTTGAATTTATCTAAGTGACATGATATAATATCTAACGTTTTGCCTCTGGCAAATGTTAAGCTAACTGGCCTATAGTTTACCGTTCTCTTGCTCCCTCCCTTTTTGAATAAACGAGTTACATTAGCTACTTTCCAATCTAATGGAACCTTCCCTGAATCTGTGAATTTTGGAAAATTAAAACCAATGCATCAATATTTAATTAGCCACTACTTTTAAAACCTTCGGATGAAATCATGCATAATATCTGTTTAATTCATCTGCCATCTCCTGGTTTTCCATTATTAACTTCCTGAGTCATTTTCATTAGGACTAATGTCCACTTTGGTAACTCTTCTTAAACATCGATAGAAACTCTTCCAGTAACTTTGTCTCGTATTCTAATTTTTTCCATCATTCTTTGCTGTATTTATATTCTGATGTGGAGATGCCGGCATTGGACTGGGGTGGGCACAGTAAGAAGTCTTACAACACCTGGTTAAAAGTCCAATGGGTTTATTTGGAGTCACTAGCTTTTGGAGCGTAGCTCCTGCATCACTCACCTGATGAGTGATGAAGCCTAGCTCCTTACTCATACTCTATGCAGAGCCTTTTTTCTAATTCTACCTATGTTATTGGGTACCTACGTGGATCACGACAACTGGATCCTTCCTCCCCCCATTTCAAGTTCCTCTCCAGCCTTGAGCATATGTCCTGAACGCTGGCATGCAACACAGCTGTCTGGACTCTCGCTCTTTGCTACAGAGGTCGGTGTTAATCGCCCTCACTATACTGTCCCCCTACCGCCACTGCATTCCTTTTTGTTCACCATGGCTTCCTGTACCATGGTCAGTTTGTTCATCCACCCTGCAGCCCCTACTCATCCAAACAAGCTGAGAGAATCTCCAACCTATTGAACAATTGCAATGGCTGACACTTCTACCCTATGGGTCCCTTTACCTGCCTCGCTCACAGTTGCATCCTCCTGTCCCTGACCACGGACGTCAGAAGACCCTATCCTAAGTGGTGTGACTACTGCCTGGTATAAAGCATCCAGATAATGCTCCCCATTCCTGATGTGTCTCAGTTTTCTGCGCCGTTTTCAGCTTAATGACTGAGCCGAAGCTCCTCGAGCTGCAAACATTTGCTGTAGACACCACCTCATACTTTATCCTTTTCACAAAATGTTTTACGAAATGTTCTGCTGGGGTGCTAAGTATTACTTAAACAAGTACAGGCAAGACTTTGTTTCACAAGTTTTTTATTCAGGAAGGTTTGTATGTTGATGGGAATGTAACAAGAAATGGTAACTGTCAGTGTAAAGAAGGAAATCTTTAGTTTACTGGTTGAAATTGAGCTTCACTGAAATAAATTCTGGAACAGTGGGAAGATTTGAATGTAACTAAATAGTCTGTGCTAAGTGGCATCACATTAAACTACTTCAATGCTGCGGAGTATTAAGCTATTTTTTGAAAGCAGTAAATCATAAATTGTTTGTTGACCGAATTGTTCTTTGTGTCTTCGCTCACCAGCATTATCAGAATTTCCAATTATTGGGTGCCTGGTGTTTGCTGAACAGCCTCTACCTGATCCTGAATCTCAGTCCTACAGCATTGGCAGACAAGGGTAAAGAAAAAGATCCATTGGCTGCACTGCGAGTCCGTGACATTGCTGCCCGTGTGAAGGAAGGAGCTGGGTCCCCCAAATTAGCACCTGTTAAAGGGTCAGTGAAGAATCGATGGATAAGGTTCCATAATTACTGATTTTTTAAAATGGTGGCTCAGAAATATAATAACATGTAATGAACTTGTACACTTTAGCTTCCAGCCTGAAATAGTGATTTGCCGTTCATTCTGCATCAATGCTGTGCTTAACTGCAAAGAAAAATGGCAAATTCTGAAACTACATACATAGCAGAGCAGATAGATAATGGATCTCTTGGGGTGGAACAGCAGCGCAGTGGTTGACACTGCTGCCTACGGTGCTGAGGACCCAGGTTCGATCCCGGCTCCGGGTCACTGTCTGTGTGGAGTTTGCAAATTCTCCTCTTGTCCACATGGGTTTCACCCCCACAACCCAAAGATGTGCAGGTCAAGTGGATTGGCCACGCTAAATTGCCCTTTAATTGGGAAAAAAATAATTGGGTACACTAAATTTATTTTTAAAAAAGATGATCGGCCTCTTACTAAACATGACATTAAACATCTAAGTTTTCAAATGCTGAGGGAATAGCATCTTGTTTTCATCCCAGATTCCCAGTGTTCCCAGATTTTCTAATGCTTCTATGTAATTGCACTTGGTTTGTTTTCATTATTTTAGCTTTATTTTAGAACATAGAACAGTACAGCACAGAACAGGCCCTTCGGCACTCGATGTTGTGCGGAGCAATGATCACCCTACTCAAACCCACGTATCCACCCTATACCCGTAATCCAACAACCCCCCCTAACCTTACTTTTTAGGACACTACGGGCAATTTAGCATGGCCAATCCACCTAACCCGCACATCTTTGGACTGTGGGAGGAAACCGGAGCACCCGGAGGAAACCCACGCACACACGGGGAGGACGTGCAGACTCCACACAGACAGTGACCCAGCCGGGAATCGAACCTGGGACCCTGGAGCTGTGAAGCATTTATACTAACCACCATGCTACCGTGCTGCCCTTGACAGTTTGGGCAAAGTTTATATTCAATCCCTGAAATAGGGCAGCAGAGGGGCACGAGAGAGTGATGGGACACTAATTCATGCTGCCAGTTATCTCTTATGAGATCCAATTCTTGCTTGTGGCTCGTGCAAAAAGATTGGCATTAATATCCAGAGAAAATCTGGCAGAGACTTGGTCACAGGTCTCAAGCCTGTAACCTCATAATGGGAAATTGCAGGGAAATAACTGCAGAATATGATCAACTAAATGGGACCTGGCTAAATTTCTATTAATGATACTTTTGTTGTTTGTTTTCTGTACAGTGAATGATTTGAAATGCTGCAAACCGATCCTTATTGCAACTTTTTATAAAGGGTTGATATTAATCTGGATTTGTTTCCCCCTGCAGACATCAAGGATTTGGCGTCCTGTCTGTGGTGCTAGCTAATCATGCTATCAAACTGTTGACATCACTCTTTCAGGATCTGCAAGTAGAGGCCCTTTACCGGGTAAGTGGAGCTCCTGTGTATATTGTAGTGGGGAGGCCCCTGTTATATTGCTGAAAAAAGAAACATGTCTCTTGCAAAATAACTTCTCAAGTTCTTTTGATGCCATGTAGTAATGGTTGTTAGCCTGGATCTCTGATTCATTGGGGCAATAAAATGGTTGAAGAGGTGACATGTAATTCAGGTTGAATGCGTGAGGGATTGTGTATGAAAAATAAGCATGATGGACTGGAATTTATATCACGTCTGTATCCCAAAATGCATGGCAAACATCGAAGTGCACTGCTGCAATGAAGTTTGCACACGGCCTCAGATTGTGACCGAATTGAGTGTTTTAGTGGTGTTGGTTGAGGGATAAATATTGGAATAGGTCATCTGAGAGAACTCTCACTCTCTTGTGTTCTCAGAAATTGTGTGCAGAAAATCATAATGGGTGAATTTTGATTTCAACAGGTTTGGAGAGGTGATGGACCTCCTGCAGAGCTAGATATCATGGCTCAGAGCTCATCTATTCAACGTGTGCAGAGACTGATTGAATCTGTCCCGCTCACAAACTTGCTTTTCACGCTGTTGTCGACATCGTACAGAAAGGTAACCACTTGCACCACAGAGAGTCACAGTACAGAATGAATAAAATGGGTCAGCTTGTCTGTGGTTTCTCTTTGATAAAGCAATCCAAAACTCATGCCGCTACCCGATTCTCTTCCAATAGTCTCATATTGTTCCAAAACTAATTAAGTTGCTCTGCTCTCTCCTCATAATTCTGTGTCCTGGAACCATAGCAATGTTATATTGTAGAAAGAGGCCATTCAGCCTATTGTGTCTGCGCTGGCCAAGAAAGAGATAAATGAAACTAGCTGCTCATTTTCATTCCATTTTCCAGCATCTGGTCTGTAGCCTTGCAGGTTACAACACTTTAGATCCAGGTACCTTTTAAATGAGTTGAGCGTTCCAGCTTCAACCACCAACTTAGGCAGGTAATCCTAGACGCCCACCGCTCTCTGGGTGAAAAAGTTTTCCTCATATCCCACCTTATCCCGTTACGAATCACATTTAATCTATGTCCCCAAGTAATTAACCCCTTAGCTAAGGGAAACAAATCTTTCCTGTCTACTCTGTCGAGGCCCCTCATAATTTTGTACACCACAATTAGGTCACTCCTTAGCCTTCTGCGTTTGTAAGTAATAAAAACCCGAGCCTATCCAATATCTCCTCGAAGCTGCAGTTTTCAAGCCCTGGCAACATTCTTGTACATCTCCTCTGCACTCTCTCCAGAGCAATTAGGCACTTCCTGTAATGTGACCAGAAAAGTACACAAAACTGCAGCTGGGGCCTAACCAGCGTTTTATACATTTCTATCGTAACATCCCTATTTTTATAATCAATACCTCACCCAACAAAGGAAAGCATTCCGTATGCTTTCTTGACAACCCTGTCCACCTGTCCTGCCACCTTCGAGGACTTGTGGACATGCACTCCAAGTGTCTCACTTCCTCAATCCCTCTCAATATTCTGTTTATTGAGTGCATCAGTCCAGAACTAATCCTAGTTGGTTGCTCGCTCTACATGGAACTGTATGAATCTAAAACTAATCTCACTGCCCAGCATTCTCTCCCCATAGCCCTGTATCAATCCAAAACGCATCACACTGCTCATCCTTCTCCCTGTAGCTCTGTACCTTCCTTTGCTTCAGATATTTAGCTATTATTTCCAGAAGCAATCTCAACCATTCCCTATGGAAGGATATTTTATGCTCCAGCAGCCACTGAATTCTAACCTCTCCTCCCCTTGTTATCTTAATAATTTAACTGGAGGAAATTCCCTTTCCCTGTTCCCTGTCAAAGCTCTTCAAAGTTTTGAAATTCTATATTAAATCTTTCTACTTTAATAGAAATTGTCCAATATCCCCAAGTCTCTCATTGTTATAGTTTCCTGTTATTCTCACTGTGGAGTCTTATGTCATTGCTGTCCAGTCTCCTACAAGCTCACATCTAGAAACAGGATTGTTGCTAATTCCTTGTCTCTTTTCTCTCCGTAGGCTTGTGTCCTTCAGCGCCAACGGAAAGGCTCTGTGAGTAGTGATGTCAGTGCATCCACTGATTCAAACACTTACTATGAAGATGATTTCAGCAGCACTGAAGAAGATAGTAGCCAAGGTACCAACAGCGGGGTGGCGGTGGCATAGTGGTATTGTCACTGGACTAGTAAACCAGAGACCCAGAATATTGCTCTTGACCCAGGTTCAAATCCTGCCATTCCAGATGGCAAAATTTGAATTAAATAAAATCTGGAATTAAAAGCCTGACGATGACCATAGAACCATTGTCAATTGTTGCAAAACCCCATCTGCTTCACTAATGTCCTTTAGGGAAGAAAATCTGCTGTCCTTACCCGGTCTGGCCTACATGTGACTCCAGACCCACAGCAATGTGGTTGACTCTTAACTGCCCCCTCAAGGGCAATTAAGGATGGGCAATAAATGCCTGAGAGGCCCAAGTCCCATGAACGAATAAAAAAAAAGGCAAATCTCCGGAATTATGTACGATGGGTAGTGATGGGTTAGATGGAGTTTAGGTGCCGTGGATCAGTGTGATTAATGTGTTTAGCTCAAACAGAAGACAGATTTCTAAGGTATAAAATTGTGCCTGTTTCGCAATAAAATTCTAACATGCACATTCATTAAATATTTATAAATCAGGCCAGTGAAGTTTACTTCCAGTATTTGGTGTGCGCGTGTACATTCTTCCAGTGACACATTCTGTCTGAGTATTTAGTAATTTCCAGTGCTAGAGAATCTCGGGCTTTTTTAATGAGAACAAACAAAGTTAAAAGGAGATCTGATTGAGTTGTTCAAAATATGATTAGATAAATCCAGGAGGGGGAAGAATTACAATGATTTGGTAGCTGGAGGGTATAAATCACCAATAGGGTAAAGGTTAGGATTTTTTAAAATGCAGAGGGCTGTTAAGAGTGTGGAATTTAACACCATGAACAATGGTGGAATCAGAATTCATTAGCTTTTAGAGTGGATAAATATTTGCAAAAATATATATAAGATAGTGTTTAGAAAGCTGGGGTGTAAGACTAATTGAACAACTCTTTCAGGGAGCTGTTGCAAGCATGATGGGCTGAATGTTTTCCGACTGGACTGTACATTTCTGCAATTTTATTTTGTAGTTGTAATTCACTAATAGCCATGCCACCTATGGGTTATACTATTGAAGTTTCTTTTTGTTATTTAACCTGCCCTTGATGAAAGTGCTGCATCTTTGCATTATGTACATTACAGATGATGACAGTGAGCCAATTCTTGGCCAGTGGTTTGAGGAGACCATCTCTCCCAGCAAGGAAAAATCAGCACCTCCCCCTCCTCCTCCACCACCCCCTTTGGAGAGTTCCCCACGATTGAAGAGTCCAAATAAGCAGTGTGCTGGAGAGAACGGCAACATACTGGCGAGCCGCAGAGACCCTGAACTGGTGAGTAGTACCCAACAGCAATTAGGTGAAAGGTAAAGATAAACTGTCTGATAAATCTGGGCAAGCATTTCAGTTGTCCCCTGTTGAGGTTTGAGTCATGGAAAAGATGTAGATGTTACAACATGAAAACAGATAATTTGACCTATGTCAGTGCTTACTCTTCATTGTGACCAAGTGGTCAAAATCACCCGTAGTTACATTGTTCCCATCGGCGATTATTCCATTTTTCTTTCAATCATTTTAAAAGGAAGTTGGACAGGTACTTGTGGATGGGGAACCTTCAGGGTTACAGACAAAAGGCTGGAGTGTATGGATAAACTCGACTACTCTTTTCAGTGAGTCAGCACAGGCACAATAGATTCTATCATTTTATCCCATCTCATTGTGAATGTTGACATTGTTTGTGCCTCAACTACTAACTGGAAGTGAATGCCACAGCTCACAACTTTGCTGTGGAAAAGAGGGTAGATTTTGCCTCCTGCCCTAAATCTTTCACATTAAGCTGAATTGCTGCCTTGAAAATTTTGTGAACCGTCCCCTAAATCCCTCTGCTCTTCCACTGCCCTGAGTCTACTTCCGTTCTAAGTACAGTTACTGTTATTGGCTTTTGCTTTAACCAGAATGTATCACCTTATCCATACATTGAATTTTATCTGCCACTTTTTAGTCCATTTTCCAATCTGATCAACCTTCTAGTGCCTACTTTAGTTTCTAAATAATTAACCATACCTGTCTGCTAGCATCTTAAAAAATGGCCCCATAACTTAATCTTCTTGGGCGCTACTATTCATTCTCCACTACTCTGAATAAACTCATTCCTAATTTCTTTGTCTCCTGTCCTGGTTTAAAAAAATTTAATTTAGAGCACCCAATTCTTTTTTTCCAATTAAGGGGCAATTTAGTGTGGCCAATCTACCTACCCTGCACATCTTTGGCTTTGTGGGGGTGAGACTTGCGCAGACACGGAGAGAATGTGCAAACTCCACACGGGCAGTGACCCGGAGCTGGGATCGAAATCCGGTCCTGTTCTGGTTTTAAATCCACATTACTATTCCCTTCTTAATTCTATACCTCTTCATTTTCATTTCATTTCGTTTCATTTTTCTTTTTATTTCATTTTCATTTTATAATAACTGTCTGAGCAGTACATAGGTGAGAGACTTTTCTAACCTTTGTGTGTATGGCATTCACTGTATTTCTACCATTTTAAAAATGTATTTGTGGTATGTGACATCACAAACAAGGCCAGCATTTATTGCCTGTTCCCAAACGTCCTTGGGAGGCTAAGTGGTGAGCTACCTTCTTGAACCGCTTCCAGTCTAATTGGTTTGGCTACACCTACAGTTGCTTTCTAACATTTCTTTTTATTATGAACATGATAACTCTGCTTCGGTGTAGTTCATGGGGCACCACTGGCTATTAGATACCTTGCCTGGCATAGCTGCCAACAGCATACTTGCATCAGACACCAATCCTCACCACTGGTTGATGAATGGGCATATTCCAGCAGTGATCACCATAAAGATATCAGAATTGACAATTCTGCCTGGTTATTTCCTCCTTTAAGGAAGCTGAGGTCAATTTATAACATGAGTTGCAGCTCTGAAGAGTTTATCTCATTGACTAGGCATTGATTCAGAAATATTCTGTCCTGTAAAGCTAGCAACACGCCATTATTTCCATTAACATTTAAAATTAAGTAGCACGTAATTGAGGAGTTAGCAGGGGATAGCTGATTCGCAGCTTTGCTGTTTACATGTAAAACTGAATGTTAGGATTAGATATCCATTCGGGGCTATTGTAAATGGCATTGACATTGGTGAAGAAGTTGCTGGAGAATGAGGATGATTGACCGCTCATAAAATCGGCATATTTTCAATATTTAAAAAAAATTTGTTTTTCAGTTTCTGAGCCTGGCCTCAAGTATTTTTAATTTAATTACATCTTCAATGCTCAACTCGAGGAACAACTTTATACGGAATTACTTGAGTGTTTCTCTGACTGAACAGCACATGATGACATTAGCCAGCATCATTAAAGATGTGGACAAAGATGGAACAAAAGGTCAGCAATCTCTTTTAGTGATGGCAACCAACTAGCTGTAGCTGGAATTCAAAAGAAACAGGCTGCTCAAACCTTAGACATTGGTTGTGTCCATTAAGTCTCATTTCTGAAGTGTCAGCTCACTCACTGGTTCTGTATGTTGCAATGCATTGTAGTGGAGTGAGTAATTAGGACTATGGACCTGGTGTCTGTCTGTCGACCATAAAAGGAGACCCACTTGTCTGTTAGATTGTGAGGAAGGATTCATGTACAGAGGAAATGAGTAACCGGTTGGCAATTGTATTGTGATACCAAAGGACTAATAAAACAACATGAATAAATAAGATAAATATACTCCAGCAAGCCTGTCGGGTTTTCAGGGGATATGGGGAAAGAACACTGGAGCGAGACTAATTGGATGGATCTTTCAAATCTGACACAGCATGATGGACTTCCTGTGCCAAATGCTTTTAATCAAAACAAAATTGAAATACAGTGGATGCTGGCAATCTGAAATACAACAGAAAATGCTGGAAATGCTCGGCAAGTCCGACAGCATCTGTGGAATGAAAAACTGTTAACATTTGAGGTCAATGACCTTTCATCAGAATTGGGGAAATGCAGTGGAATCTGTTGTGAGAAACAAACTTAATCACGGCTTCTTGAAAATAAATTAATAAATGCCAGCTAACAGTTTCAGAATCTGCCTTACCAAAGGACTTCTGTGTTGAAATCCCAGGTAGATGTTGGAAAATCCTATACCGTAGTATACTTATAGACTTCGAGAAAGCTTTGTCCAAAACTCCGTATGAAAAGCTGCAACACAAGCTTAAGATAATGGATATCCCCCGAAACCCTGTGCAGTGATCATGGCCAACTCACCTAACCTGCACATCTTTGCACTGTGGGAGGAAACCTGAGCACCGGGGGAAACCCACGCACACACAAGAAAAATATGCGATATCCACACGGTCACCCAAGGTTGGAATTGAACCCGGATCCCTGGCGTTGTGAGACAGCAGTGCTAACTTCTGTGCCCCTGTGCTACTCCGACTGCTCTCTTAAAGCCTTGATAAGTGGCTTCCATTTTGAAAAATTAGTTTTTTCACATGTTTGGATAAAATATGTTTTGTATTGTTGTGCCCCGCAGTCTCCTTCTTGATATTCAAAGTTTTTATTTCTTCATAGGACCATCGGATGAGGAGTTTGCAGCTGCAATATATCACTTTAACCATTCTATGGTCACCTCTGACCTTCCATCACCTATCCTGCAGGTGAGTTTGCAGTGCATTACTGTCTGTGCTTGTGATAATCAATGTCAACAATATGCTTTTAGGGTGTATACTTTCCTGACCTGCCAATTATTCCACCATGTGATATTAAAAATTAATGATGATGCATTTCTTGATATCTGTGACATGGCCACCTGTGAATAACATAAGTTTGTGTATTCAAAATGGAAATTTATATTGAAGGTTACTGGCCAGAATGGCAGCCCTGCGGTACTGCATATGAGTGGGGCAGCACGGAGGGCTAAATAATTGACTTTCTGGCTACATGCTTTCTGTGTTTCTCTACTGTGTGTAGTTTGGATTGCAACACAAGATTCTCATGCCCCAACCTCTAATGTTGTGCGACAAGTCCTTTCAGTTTTTCTGCTGATGTACCTTTCCCATTGTTCAATGTATGCAGACCCCGCCCCCACTTCAAATCAACTTCCGTCATGTGTCGATCCAGAAGCTAAGCATTGCATCTAGTGTGTCAATATGGGTTTACCCAAAATGTGGTGAGAATGTATAACGTTTAACCACAAGGGTGCTTGAAGTGCACAGCATAAATGGATTTAAGAGAGGCACGGTCAAGGAGAGTGTTTAGCATTATTTTGAGCTTTGTGTGGGCACATGGGACTCCGAGAGTGAGGAGGGTGTTCCTGGAGCGAGGGAGGGATAGAGGCGGGCTGGCGCTGCCCAACCTTCTGGGGTACTATTGGGCGGCCAATGTGTCAATGGTGCGTAAATGGGTGATGGAGGGGGGAGGGATGGCGTGGAAAAGAATGGAGATGGCATCATGTAGAGGTACGAACCTGGGTGCCATGGTAACGGCGCCGTTGCTGCTCTCCCCTAAGAGGTTTACCACGAGCCCGGTGGTGGCGGCGACCCTAAGAATCTGGGGACAGTGGAGACGGCATTAGGGGGCTCGATGGAGGCTCCATTGGGTGGCAATCATCGGTTCATCCCGGGGAACAAGGATGGGGGATTTAGGGGGTGGCAAAGGGCGGGCATCAGTAAATTGAGGGACCTGTTTATTGGCGGGAGGTTTGCGGGCCTGGGGGAACTGGAAGATAAATTTGGGCTTCCCCAAGGGAACATGTTCAGATACTTGCAGGTAAAGGCGTTTGCTAGGCGACAGGTAGAATGATTCCCTCTGCTGCCCTCGCGGGGGACGATGGACAGAGTGCTTTCAGGGGTGTGGGTCGGAGAGGGGAAGGTGTCTGACATCTATAAGATAATGCAGGAGGTGGAGGAGTCGTCAGTGGAGGAGCTGAAGGCTAAATGGGAGGAGGAACTCGGGGAGCAGATAGAGGACGGGACTTGGGTGGATGCCTTGGAGGGAGTCAACTCTTCCTCCTCATGTGCGAGGCTTAGTCTCATCCAATTTAAGGTGCTGCACCAGGCCCACATGTCCGGGACTAGGATGAGTAGGTTCTTTGGGGGTGAGGACAGGTGCACCAGATGTTCGGGGAGTCCAGCGATCCACACCCATATGTTCTGGGCATGCCCAGCACTGGAAGAATTCTGGAAGGGGGTGACGGGGACGGTGTCGAGGGTGGTTGGATCCAGGGTCAAACCAGGGTGGGGGCTCGAGATTTTTGGAGTTGCGGTAGAGCCGGGAGTGCAGGAGGCGAAAGAGGCCGGTGTCTGGGCCTTTGCGTCCCTAGTGGCCCGACGAAGGATTCTGCTACAGTGGAAGGATGCGAGGCCCCCAAGTGTGGAGACCTGGATTAGTGACATGGCGGGATTTATAAAATTGGAAAGGGTCAAATTTGCCCTGAGAGGATCAATACAAGGGTTCTATAAACGATGGCAGCCTTTTCTGGACTTCCTGGCTCAAAGATAGGTATCTTGGTCAATAGCAGCAGCAACCCGGGGGGGGTTCCTTATTGTAGTTTCTTTTCTGTAACTTTATATTGTGTTAATTTGCATTGTTGTTAAAATGCTGTGTTGTTCATGGAGGTGGGGCGAATGTTTATGATTGCTAATATTATTGTTATTTTTGGTATTTTACTATGGTGCGTTATTGTTGTATAAATTCAAAATTTTTCAATAAAAATTTTTTTTTTTTTAAAAGAGGCACGGTCAGCATACGAGGGAGAATGGAGTAGAGGCTTATGTTGATATTTAGATGTGGAAAGGCAGGAGAAGGCTTGAGTAGGGCATAAATGCTGCTGTGGACTGAGTGGGCCAGATAATCTGTTTCTGTGCAGTATATCCTATGCAATATGAAAGGTTTAAAGTAAACATTGGAATATTTTCAAAAGGAATATTGCTTTCACTCTCGAGTCCTGCTGTCGGATAACTGTTTGGGGTAAGCTGAATGCTTGGGTTGTGCTCAAGTGCATTTGATGCTTGCTACTAAGTAAACGTTTGTCTCAGTCCCAGATACTATTGTGTTAATTTTTAAGAAGGTTTATGTTATTGATACTGGTTTTATAATACTGTCGGTGGTGTTGATACTAATGATTGGTGTGACAAAGTTTCAGACATCAGATAATCAGGATCATGACAACAAACTGCTTTTTGTTATTATATTCACAGCGTTGCACAATACACCACAAGTATAATTGTCAAATTCTGAACAGAGATAAAGCAGCATCTTTGGTGATCCTTTTTTTGAGGTCCCAGTCTGTGCTACCTAAGATACCTATTTGTTGACTGTCCATTTCCATCCTGATCAACCACACTATAGATTATTTTGCTTATAATTTTTGAGTGGTTCATTATTTTTAACTTGGAGTTGGAACCCATATTCTTTTCAAGCTGAAAAAAACATTTATTTGAACTATTCTCCATCTTGTAATGTGGTATATTGGCTTATTTACATTTCTCATTTCACAGCACGTTACCAGTTTTGCACAACAATTGAACTGAATTCCATATATACTATTGTGCTGATTAACAGTCTGGTATTGTGCATGAGTATTATTGTGGTAATCACATTTGACATCATGGTGTTAACTATATGGTATTTTACTCAGAACACTCTGCTGCAGCAGCTGGGGATCGCGCCATTCTCTGAGGGTCCATGGCCGTTGTACATCCACTCACAGAGCCTCTCTGTGCTATCACGTCTGCTCTTAATCTGGCAGCACAAAGCCAGTGCACAGGGTGAGCCAGATGTACCAGAGTGCATGAAAATCTGGGAAAGGTAAGGTCATCTTAATACTAACAGAACTCTTAATTAAGAAAGAGTGAGGGAACCCGAAGAGTCCTATCATGCATCATGTCTTGCTGTTCTCCTGAATGGACAGCAGGATTAATGTTTCTAGTTATAGAACATGCAGTGCAGAAGGAGGCCATTCGGCCCATCGAGTCTGCAGCGACCCACTTAAATCCTCACTTCCACCCTATCCCCGTAACCCAATAACTCCTCCTAACCTTTTTAATCACTAAGGGCAATTTATCATGGCCAATCCACCTAACCTGCACGTCTTTGGAGTGTGGGAGGAAACCAGAGCACCCGGAGGAAACCCACGCAGACACAGGGAGAACGTGCAGACTACGCACAGGCAGTGGCCCAGTCGGGAATCAAACCTGGGACCCTGGCGCTGTGAAGCTGCAGAGCTATCCACTTGTGCCATTGTGCTGTCTGTAAATTTTGGTGAATTAAGAAAGGAAATGTGGCGGTCCTCTTTGACACCAAAAACCAGTTGAGTGAAAATATATGCACAGAATCACGGATGGAGGTAGTTATCTGCCCCATTGCTTTGGCTACACATATCTGGAATCCGTAACTGATCTCTTGTTTACCAATAGTTTAATCGTCTGCATGCATACGTTTACTCAGCACTGAAAATCAAATAAAATGATTGCCTTTTCTTTTCCTGCTAGGTTTATTGGAACACTGAAACAAAACATATTCCATGGAGTAGTACCGACTGACTCAGAGGATTTGAATGTCGAGCACCTTCAACTTTTGCTACTAATTTTCCATAATTTCTCCGAGAGTGGTCGGCGTGCTGTGGTCACCATGTGCATACAAGTGATTGTTGAAGTGGCATCTAAGGCCGAAGCTCAGGTTCGGTGTGTGCCACTGACACTCGCCCGATTGTTGCTGGTTTTTGAATACATCCTTCAGCAATATTCAAAAGTGCCAATCTACTTATTTGAACAGGTATGGACCAATTGAGCTGTTGACTAAGTATGTAAGTTGTGAATGAATCCATAAGCAACATTATGTTGACCATATTACATCCTATTGAGCAAAACGTGTAGATCAAACAAATGATGCTGGCTATGAAACTACAGGACATTTACATCATTTATGAGAGAGGAGTACAGTGTCTAAGGAACTGGCACCATACATTTGATGCTGTCATCACCCAAACCGGTCTTGTCCTTTGCTCACTGTTTTGTTGTGCTGGCATTGCAATTTAGCTGATTCATTTACACTAAGAGGAAGACTACATGGAGCTAGACATTTTTCAATTGAGTACATACATTGCATTTTGTAAATCTAAACATTTTTTTATGCTACTTTAGAAATCTTGAAGCAATTGTTTGATTTCATATTCAGATAGCAGCAGGAGTTCAGTAAATGTGGTTGGAGAAGATCACGAAAAGAGACTGAGGCAGAGTTTCTTGGGTGACTTGGTAACTTAGCTCTCATGAAGACTTTTTGGTATTTACAACATTCCAGTCAGTGCTCGGGAGGATGAATTGTATTGCTTGAGTTGCTTTCTCTCTTTCTTCCCCATAGCCACATTTACTCGGCAGATCAAAAATGACTAACTTTTTATAAAGCACAAGACTTGTACAGTGTACATTTTGATCTTGCACATCACACATTGAACACAGAACAAACCTCAGATAGATAAATTCCAGAGCTGAAAGCTGCTGCTGGACTAAAAGAGAAACTTATAACTTTTGGACAGCCATCCGGGAAAATATATTTTCAGCTCACCCACTGTGACACTTAACGTGTTACAATAATATGAATTGACTGACAAGGTCAGCAGTGATTTTATGGTTGTTACGTTAACCTTTATGCTAAAGTTGAACTTAAAATAAATATAGAACATAGAACAGTACAGCACAGAACAGGCCCTCTTCATGTAGCATTGATCTCTTACGTGATGCCACAGGCATCAATTGCCACTCAGTACTTTGTCCAACTATATGTTCTTTTACTTCAGACAGTGAATGTCAAGTTAGTCAACTATGGGGGTATTGTAAATGAGCCTGACCCTGCCCATGCCAATTTGTCACTTGCCTTTCCTTGCAATCGTCATTGAATATAATCGCTGAACTCAGTGAAAATACTTCAGCAATTTCAGCAAAAAAAAAAATTTTCAACCCAAACCTCCGTCTTGCTTGTTCAGAATTTCATTTTCTCAAGCCGAACCTTGCATTTAATTCTGTTTTCGCTCCTCACCCTCGAAGCCTAATTTTGTAATTTTTTTTGTTTCTGTTTTGTTTATTTTCATTATTCCTGAAAATGTCTGTGTTCTTGATGTCTCTGCTATCTAGGTGTTCAGTTTATCCTTTTGCCCTTTGTCAGTCACTCGATCACAGCTATGTTTTTTTTATCTCAGTCTCATCAATCCTATGATGAACCTGCGATTCTGCTGGTCGGTATGGGGGCTTTGAACTCAACCAGTCATTTTGTAGCCCCAATTCTGCTTGCTTTACACATGAGATTGTTGTCATTCCCTCTCCTTCAGACTGTTTAAAAAAAAATGAACGTAATGACATAAATATTATTATTATCATGGTGTACATTGGCTGACAATATGGATATTTAATCTTTGCTGTAGATTCAGTACAATCTATTAACACCACCAGTATGCGGTGCTGGTGCCAGCGTCAGTGGCACCCAGGAATCTGGCCGACGTGTTCAAGTGCCACTTTATCATGGATTTAAAGAGGTTGAAGAAAACTGGGCTAAGCATAGCGGGACAGGTAAGGCAAAGCCAGGCGAAACACGGTGGGATCATTGTTTCCTGTAATTTTTCTTTGTGTGCGAACTCTTTATCGCGTCACACGGTACGTTCCAGAATGCTGCAGTGTCACTCATCAGGTCCTGGAAAATTTGGTTTCAGCTCACCCGCTGTGACATTTAATGTGCTAGAATAATATACATTGACTTAAAGGTCAACAATAGCTTTATGGTGGTTGTATTAACCTTAGGCTAAGGTTCATGCTTAAAATATATTGTTCTTCATGTGGCATTGACCTCTTGCATGGTGCCACAGGCTCCAGTTGCCATCCAGAAATTCGCCCAACTAGAATGTTCTTTTACTTCAGACAGTGAATGTCAAGACGTTAGTTAACTATGGGGGTATTGTGAGCCTGACCCTGAACATTGAGTGGGAAAGATATGGCAGAGCTGGACGAACATTATTGAAAGGTACTGCAAACTAAGAAATGAATGCTGAAAGGAGAGAATTGTAGAATGGTTACACAGCGTGAAAAAATATCAGAATGCAACTGGGAATATTAGATAATGAGAATGTAGATAGTGCTACTTGTAGAAGAGAGGGATCAGTGGAATGTTTCAGAGGGAATTCGCGAATGAGAAAATATCAGAAAATCAAAGCATGAAGATGGAGTCTGTGCCCAGTATCGTAATAATTGAGAACTGGAAGCATGAAGGAACTGGGTATAATTCAGAGAAATATATAAATCAAATCAACAATTCAAAGTTTTAAAATCAATCTGTTAAGACAAATATAATAATAATTATCTTTATTAGTGTCACAAGTAGGCTTACATTAACACTGCAATGAAGTTACTGTGAAAATCCCCTTGGCGGGCAGTACGGTAGTGCAGTGGGTTAGCCCTGCTGCCTCACGGGACCAAGGTTCCAGGTTCGATCCCAGCTCTGGGTCACTGTCTGTGTGGCGTTTGCAGATTCTCCCCGTGTTTGCGTGGGTTTCGCCCCCACAACCCAAAAATGTGCAGGGTGGGTGGATTGGCCACGCTAAATTGCCCCTTAATTGGAAAAAGTGAATTGGGTACACTAAATTTATAGAAAAAAGAAAGAAAATTCCCTAATCGTCACACTTGAGTGCCTTTTCAGGTACACCGAGGAAGAATTCAGAATGTCCAATTCATCTAACAAGCACGTCTTTCGGGACTTATGGGGAGAAACTGGAGCACCCGGAGGAAACCCACGCAAACATGGGGGGAACGTGCAGACTCGGCACAGACAGTGACACAAGCGGGAATGGAACCTGGGACCCTGGTGCTGTGAAACAACAGTTATTGTGCCACCCATAAGTGAGAGGTTTAGGTCTTGAACAGGACAGGGCATGTTAAAGACCCATTGGATGTGTCTAAGTTAGGAGGCTTCATGACAGGGAGCTGGATGTTAGTGGTTGTTGTCTGGGACAGTGGAATAGTTGGAATGAAAAGGCTGACCAAGAAGGCAGTTTAGTATGGATCATAAAAGGACGGCACGGTGGCGCTGTGGCTAGCATAGCTGCCTCACGGCACCGAGGACCCGGGTTCGATCTCGGTCCTGGGTCACTGTCCATGTGGAGTTTGCACATTCTCCCTGTGTCTGCATGGGTTTCACACCCACAACTCAAAGATGTGCAGGCTAGGTGGATTGGCCATGCTAAATTGCCCCCTAATTGGGGAAAAAAAGAATTGTACCCTGAATTTATTTTGAAAAAAAGTATGGATCATAGAATCCCTACAGTGCAGAAGGAGGGCATTTGGCTCATTGACTCTGCACAGACCCTCTGACAGGGCACCCTATCTGGGTCCACTCCCTCGTTCTATTCCCGTAACCCCAGTAACCTGCACATCTTTTGACATTATGGGGCAATTTAGTGTAGCCAATCCACATAACCAGCATATCTTTGGACTGTGGGAGGAAACCTGAGCATCCAGAGGAAACCCATACAGCCATGGGGAGAATGTACAAACTTCGCAGTCACCCAAGGTCGGAATTGAATTTGGTCCCAAGGGTTGTGAGGTAGCAGTCCTAACCACTGTGCCACCATGCCACCCTTGGTATCTGAGATATAACTTAAGGTAATTTACAAGAAAATATAGAATATTTATAGCCTATGCTGTTTTTATTGCTGATGCTGAGCTGCTTCTTTGTCACAGATTCTACACCTTTGCCAAAATTCTACAGCATTCTCTCACATGAGACATCCACTGATGACAGGAGCAGATTGGATGAGATGGTGAGAGCTATATATTTGGAGTTTCATAGATATCATAGAATTTACAGTGCAGAAGGAGGCCATTCGGCCCATCGAGTCTGCACCGGCTCTTGGAAAGAGCACCCTACCCAAGGTCAACACCCCCACCCTATCCCCATAACCCAGTAACCCCACCCAACACTAAGGGCAATTTTGGACACTAAGGGCAATTTATCATGGCCAATCCACCTAACCTGCACATCTTTGGACTGTGGGAGGAAACCGGAGCACCCGGAGGAAACCCACGCACACACGGGGAGGATGTGCAGACTCCGCACAGACAGTGACCCAAGCCAGAATCGAACCTGGGACCCTGGAGCTGTGAAGCCATTGTGCTATCCACAATGCTACCGTGCTGCCCCCAAAGTTTGTGAGGATCAGTGGAATTCTGTGTAAAGTTTCAAATTTTTACAGTATGCGAAGATGGTAATATTACAACAACTGGTCTAGATCATGTTTATGTAACTATTTTTTTCTTTATTCTTAAAATTTAGAGTATCCAATTATTTTTTTCCAATTAAAGGGCAATTTAGCGTGGCCAATCCACATATCCTGCACATCTTTGGGTTGTGGGAGTGAGACCCACGCAGACATGAAAAGAATGTGCAAACTCCACACAGACAGTGACCCAGGGCTGGGATCGAGCCCGGGTCCTCAGCGCCTCAGGCAGCAGTGCTAACCACTGCGCCCTGTGCGTCAGTGTTTATGGAACTATAATACTGCAATGGCGGATTGTGTGTGATATGGAATTTAGCTGCAAATCTTCATTTCAGTGTTTATTCTGTGTTTGTCCTCAAATTATTTGATACTGGATTTACAGTGATTTGATTTTTCACTTCTTTCTCTCCCCTCTTGTTCCATAGATCTGTGATGTTCTTTGTACTGGTGCTTTGAAGTATGATGACCTGTATGCATCACTGATCTTACTGTTAGCAGCTGGCTCACAGTTTGATACACTCAGGAGGGAAGAGCACAAGAATGCAACACCCCTGGTAATACACAGACTTCTGTTAGAATCATAAAACCTTGAGCACTGAAGGAGGCCATTGGGGCTTTTGTGTCTGTGCTAGTTAACTCAGAAAGCTATCCACTTAATTATTTCCTATCCTTTCCTTCTGCCCTTTTAGATATTTGCCTCTCAAATGCATATATCTACTTGTTGCAAAAAGCTATTCTGTTTCCACCACTATTTCTGGCGAAATGATCTATAACTTTATACCCTTTTCTGTAAAAAGAAATTAGAAAAGTTTACTACTTTCTGGACAGTATTTAATATATTGTGTCTAGTTTTCAATTAATATTTGCCTCTGTGTGGGGGGGTGTATTGGCAGGGTGGGTTATAAGGTTTGCCTGAGGATGGATAAGCGGTATTGAACGATATTTGCTTTGGTAGGCGTGTCAGGGTATGGGCAGCAACTGCCAATTTGTGTGAGGAATCTTTTTCCCCTTCACCTGGGTGACCAAGAAAATTGGGCATTGCAGAAATTGCTTATTCACTTGTCCACTTTATTGAGTTGAAATTAAATTGTATTAGTGGTTCTGACATGGAGAGTGAGAGAGAAAGAAGATTGGAACACTGTCCTCGAAACACCACATTCCGTCGAGCTGGCTGTGGAGACCTCTCGTCTCATTCTATGATAAACATTTTTATTGTTTTATTTTGGGTCCAATGAGGTAGAGATTTTGCAGATTGTCTGAAGTTTTTCCAAATGTTTTGAAAAGCTGGCATGGATCCTAAGTTGGAAGCGTTAATTTTTTTAGCATTTGGTCACCATGTTGCACCTTATTTTACCATAATGTTGTTTCACAGCATCATCTACAGTTGAATTACTTTGCAAAGTTATATCCTTGTAGCATTTTTATCCATCATTGATACAGGTAAAATTCATTTTCATAGTATACTAAAACCTAATCTATTTTTAAAAAATAGTGAGCCAAGTGCGTGATGTGCATCTGCTGCAAAATAGTTGTTGATTTAATCTAGGTTGCACAAATTGGAATTCTACCCAATATGTGTCATTTTGTCCAGGCCGAGTATATTTTGGACTGAAAGTTTTGATGGTGTTTGTTTGTAGCTGTATGTGAATCATTGCTTTTGGGTTCCTAGATGTTTTCTCATTGCCTTTTCTTTCTAGGAGGCATGCTCCATTCAGTACTACTTCTTGATCTTGTGGAGAATCCTGGGTATTATGCCTCCGTCAAAAGCCTATGTTAACCAAGTGGCAATGAGCACGACAGAGCTGAGCGAATGCGACATCCTGCACACACTTCGATGGTCATCACGCCTTTGTATCAGCTCTTATGTAACCTGGATCAAGGTACTAAAGATATAATTCTGTGGAGACATGGTGAAAAATTAAAGATGATCTCTCTTAGTGAAGCTTTAGTTGTCGGGAAAGGGTATGTACAGATGATCAAAGCTGGATTGGGGGGGAGGGAGAGAAAGAGTTGAGTGTCAGAGAATGTATTAGCAAGAAAACTGGAGGCTCAGATATACAGACTATTTTTTAAAAATGCCCTTTCAGGTATTATTTTCTTTTCTTCCCCAGATTTCTCCCCATCTGTCCTTATGGTGCTGCCTCATGGCAGGTTCTTAATTTCCTTGACCAAATTGTTTCACATGTGAGTGGTGGTGTTGCTGGCAGACTGTTTGGTGGCTGCATCACAGGCATGCAAAATCCAGTCCTTGTTGGATGGCTATGCTTCCTGGGTAAAGGGTTTTAACAGAAACCATGAGTGCAGGGGCCACTCTTGACAATTGACTATTGCTTTAGCTATTAGCAGAACAGACAGTAAACTTTGAATCTCTGCTTTGTGGGGTACAGATCATTTGTAAATACAGTGAGTAGGATTGATTATCATAATTTTTAAAGCGCTCATTGAGCTATGAATCTATTTAAGAGCCTAGAATCATCAAATCACTACAGTGCAGCTGGGTCAATATTTGGTAATGTAACTATAAAGAAACTACTAAGTAGGTAATGCATGGTTAATTTCAATATGCCACAGCCTAGTTGTTCGCTTGGTACATTAATTTGACTGGTGTTTGATTTTGTTTTGGTCAAGGATCACCTGGTACGACAGGGTATGAAGCCAGACCATGCTGGCTCGCTGGTGGATCTGGCTGTTACCAAGTGCAGCTCTGTGAAGTATGATGTGGAACTTGCAGAGGAGTATGTTGCCAGACAGGTAAGAAGGACGACACAGCGTGTTTTCTGACTGAAGGGTGTTTTCGTTTGTCAGAGGAGAGCATCATCTTGGTATTTCTTTTTGAGTAACGTACTAATGTGGTGGTCATTTCTCAGGCCATCCCATCAAGTGCTGCCTTCATTTGCATGATATCATCCAAAAATACTTTTGAGTCAAGTGAAGATAAGAATCATTTAACGCGAGTGCAAGGGGTGGCACAGTGGTTAGCTTCCTCACAGCGCCGAGGATCCGGGTTCGATCCCGGCCCCGGGTCACTGTCCGTGTGGAGTTTGCACATTCTCCCCATGTCTGTGTGGATCTTACCCCCACAACCCAAAGATGTGCAGGGTAGGTGGGTTGGCCATGCTAAATTTCCCCTTAAATTGGGGTGGGGGGGACTTTAAATAAAACAAAACTTGAATACAAAAATTGCTCCTCCGTACTGTGGTGGCACTGATAGCAGGCTTGCTCAGCCCTCGTAGCAAGTGACGCTCTCTGAGGAAGAAACTACACCAATAAGCAAGTTCAAGGAAGAAATACCTGCTGAAAAGGGAGATGTGGGGGCATTAGGTCATCAAGAAACTGGCAATAGACTTTCACCACAGTGATTGTCCTGTGAAAAACAAGCATGGCTGAAGAAAGCTTGTCAGCTTCCCATTGTTCCCTTTAACATCAAATGGTTTAAACTGGTGATGATAACCAGGTGACCATGTGTCCTAAGAAGACCGTACAGATGCTGCTACTGAACAGTCTGGGATAGAAGATGGTTCTACTCTTGAGTGCCTGACACTAACAAGCATTGAAATAGAATCCGTGAGGAAAAGAGCTGGAAGTGAACCTTTAGCAACTCAACCAAACACAATAATAACAGATGTGACTGAAATGCACCTGCAGCTAAGCAAATTCTATGTGAAAGCCCACAATGAAATTGAATGATATTGATTACTGCCGTACTTGCATCCAAGGCACAGGAAGAATGATGAATAGTGCAGACAACAGTTCCTCTAGATCCAGGGTGTATATCCATCTGACTCAAATTAGCTACTAATTTATAAAACATTTTTAACTATTCAGTTGGCCCATTCTTTTTTCTGCTTGCTGATTGACTAGAAGGTTGTTGCCATTCATTGTATATATGTTGCTGGATACTACTACTTCCCAGTCATGAGATTAATGAGGTTCTTCCTTCAAATTTAGATTTCTTCCTATTGTGGAATTGATGCGAGCGCTATCCTCCCACTCAATCGCCTCCCAAATCTGCAGGCCATCTACACACTCGATGCGGTCATCTCAAAGGTCCAAGTGTCTCTGGATGAGTATTTTTCCAAGCTGGCTGCAGAAACTGATTCCCACAAAACATCCGAGATCACAAAGAATCTGCTGCCTGCAACTCTTCAGCTGATTGGCATCTATGCTGCATTTACCAGGTCTAAATTTTGAATACTCTGATAGTTTTTTACATTAGTTGTTGGCTGAAATGCTACGGGTAGTGGTCAGATTTAGCTGGTTGGTGGGAAAGAACCATACAGTGTTGGCTTCAAGCACTTTCATGTCAGAGACTGTACAGGCTAGTTACAAATTAAAAGCTCCTGTTGCACTCCCATCAGCAATTTTAGGTTGTGTGTATGGTGGCTGCATTAAGTTTAAATTGTCTTTGCTCCCAACCACAATCTGAGATGAGTATCCATTGGGTGATGATTGTGAACAATACGTTGAGGTATTGATAGCTCTATAATTGGCTCACATTTGCTTGGAACACCCCAAATTTATCATTAGTGATGTTCACACTTGGCAGGAAAAAGGAAACTTTTTTTCTCTGTTTGACTGAGTTCAAGCTCAGATCATAGAAGTGAAAGGGTTGTATGTTTAACCCACTGTATTGATCTGCCTGTAAACAATATTGTTAAATTAGTTGCTTCCACCGTTGGCGTGAAACCATTCGTTAAATGATAAATGTGGTTATGATACAGGCAGCAACAGTTGAATGTTGATATTTAACAATGGTTATAAATGAGTGTTTTTGATAAGGTTGTATTTTACATTCTATTTGGTTGATAATTGGTATTAGATCGTACCTGTTGAGGAGTCTGTGTGAGGAGGGTGCGACTGAAAATCCAACTGAGGAGAAGCTACATGGCTACGCAGCAGCACTGGCGATTGGATCTACCCGCTGCAAGACTAACTCTGTTGGTAAGGACAAGAGTTGCTTTGTTTTTTGACACGGTTTAGCTGTGTAACCAGAGGCATCTGGAGTAAACAGAGAATGAACAGCAGACATTATTCTTTTGCTTGAAAGTCTTTGTGACAGTTGTGTTTTTCCCCCCTTCTGGTCTTTTCCTTCTTGCCGACATTTGTTGTTGTCTTCTCGGGTTGCCAACAATTATCTGACACTTTGCTCAACTGACTTTTCAGTGTGTGAATCTGATATCGCAACTAAGAATATCTGTACCTGATGTCTGCATATGCTGACCTCCAACAGAGTTTGCTGGAGATGATCAGGCACAGGAATCCTGGCTGTTCTACTTTTCTTTCTTTATTTCCTTCCACTCTTGAGATTGTGATGCCAATCAGAGAGTCCCCAACTCTGTCCTCTTTGCGAATGGCTAACTTAGTATGGACAGCAATTGAACTTGAGACTTTTGTGTCAGATGTGACTCTGTGGTACACTGATAAATTTACAGAATTCATGTGAATATTATAGTGTTCACGACAGGTGCAAAATCTTTTTTTTGTAAACATCAGTCATCTGTGACTTCTGAAGGTGTTATATGTCTTTGAACTGGATGCCTGTTAATGTGGAAAACATCTTAAGGATGTTAAGCTAATTTTGGCAGAATTAACTTCATGGCTGCAACTCTGAGAATTCTTGTCACCCTCACTGTAGTACAAGTAGTGGAAACTGGAATTTCTCGACCTGAAGTTGCAATTGTAGCTGTGTAAAATATCCTGTTCTGCGTGATGCCTAATAGTGAATTCTTTGCTTGAAATGATACTTATTTTCTCATGCTGTTTGTGATTGTGTTTGCAGCTCAGTTAGTGGTACAGAACCTACCGTCATCTGTACAGACACTGTGTGAAACATGGAACAATATCCACACCAATGAGTTTCCCAATATCGGATCGTGGGTACGTTAAAGGTTATTCACATCTGGCAGAGTATGTAATAGATTTTAGGTAACCAGTGCAATGCTGAGGGAGCATGCCTCCTTTGGATGGGATGTTAACAGATCCTGTGGCGCTGCTTTAAAGAGGACAGGGAACCCGGCCAACATTTTTTTCATTAATCAAAAATTGATTAACTGGCCATTTATTTCACTGCTGTTTGTGGAATCATGTGCACTCAAAGTCTATGGTATTCTGTTAAATAAGACATTGAGGTCGAGCCGACCCCAATTCCTCGTCTCTCCAGATGTGGGCTCCCCACATTGGACCCCCTGCAGCATCCCCAAGGGTGGTGCTCTTGCCCGAGGAGCAACAGGATACCGACCACGACATCGGGCCTGGCCTAACCCAGCACCACCATAAGAAAAAACGGATGTATCGGAGAACTGGCCCAAGGACTGCCAGACACCCCTATCCTTACCTGCTTCCAAAGTTAAGCCAATCTGGTCCCGTACAAGACACTACGCCTAAAAAAACCCTCCTGAGAGAGTTCACCCCAGCAGCTACACCACCTGCCACCAAAAATAAAGGTATTTCTGGTTTTTCAATAAATTTAGAGTACCCAATTCTTTTTTTTCAAGGGGCAATTTAGCATGGCCACTCCACCTACCCTGCACATCTTTGGGTTATGGGGGTGAGACCCACGCAGACACTGGGAATATTTGCAAACTCCCGACGGACAGTGACCTGGGGCCGGGATCGAACCCGAGTCCTCGGCGCCGTGAGGCAGCTGTGCTAACCACTATGCTACCATGCCGTCCTGTAAAAAATAAAGGCCATTTAGACCGGCCTCACTCACAAAAGATCTGATTGCAAATAGAGCAGTCAAAGAGGGAAACCAGTAACAGTCGAAACAACCGACTTCCCCCTTGTTATGGATGCCTGGTGAGCTTTCAACAGTGGCTAAGAGACTGGACTAGAACCATAACTAAGTTTTTACGGCAGTGCAGAAAATCGATTTGTTCCAGGAGTGAAAATATAAGAATTAGGGTGTGGTAATTTTGTAAACAAACTTTATTCAAACAAAAGAAAAAAAATTAAACTTTTAATCTGCCGGCCTAAGAATAACAGATTACGTGTAATTTTTTAACTTTAACACACTAGTTCCCATTAAACAGTACTTTAAATGAACCTGCACCTTTCATTCCACTTAAACAGGCAGGCAAAGGCATTTATGAACCAATATTTCTTCTCGTAGGGAAATTCTTTCAGAACTCTTTTCCAAAGCCTGCCTTGGTGGCAATTTTCATGACCTCTCTCCGTCGCTTTCCAAAGCCGTCTTCGTGTACCTGTTCAAAATTGGACTCTATCTCTCTCTCTCAGCTCCACCTCGCCCCTCAAATAAAAATGTTCTGGGGTTTCCAGACTTGAATCCATCATCGTTATCCTGGCTGTTTGATTGCCCACTCCCATTTATACAAAAGAACAGAGCCATGCTATTGATATACAACTAACCTCCCATTGACGGATAAAGCAGCCATCAGACTCTGTAATTGGCTATTAGCTGGTCAGGCAGGAGTGTCCCAAAGGATAATGGATCTTGTATGACTCACCCTTGCTGAACAGGGCCATCCTGTATATTCCCACAAACAAGTTTAAGTCTGAATGGGACAATGTAACTCATGTCAGGTATGGGCGTTTTCCGTCAACTCTGTGTGAGCAGAATCCCACAATCAATATTCAGTGTAACACGATAAAACTGTAACAACTAACAGTGCAGGACATCACCCTTGAAATATTTACTTCCCTACAACATGATTTTCAGAGAGCCCAGAAAAATCAAGTGAGGAGTGAGATAGTCATCAGGATAAAGACCACTCTGGGTGGCATGGTGGCTCAGTGGTTAGCACTGCTATCACGGCACTGAGGGCCCGGGTTCGATCCTGGTCCTTGCAACCAAGAAAAGACACAAATGCTGTGCTCAAGGACAAAAGCAAAGATTGAAAGATGAACAGAGCTGGAGCTCATAAAAATGCAACTGCCCCTGCGCTCACATCACATCATTTCCCCGTCTTTTGTTAGCTTATGCTTGTATTGCCATGTTGTGAATACCATTGATGGTTATTACTTTGGGTATCATTTGAAATTCACCATTCAAGGACAAAGTTCTATTTGTATAAAAAGGCTTACATTATGGAGAGAAGAAACAGTAGAACCCAAGCTGAAAATCAATACCTACTGATAGAAAAGTCACAATGTACAGGAGGAAGGCATGAACAGGCTTGGTGCTTTGAGCACTGAGTAGTAAAACTTGGTCCATCATCTATAATAAAAGGAGTGCAAGAGACTTGAGAAGAGCGAGGTTAAGCTACCTGATATGAGAGGATATCAAATACCAAGGAAAGTTTGAAAAATTGAACTGATTTCATTAGAACAGATGAGGTTATGAGGTGATTTAATAGAGCAGCTTGGGACAAAACACAAAGAAACATACTGCTTCCAGTGGTTAAGGGAAGAGAGGAACAAGGTAGGCAATTTAGCCCCTCAAGTCTTCGGTCATTAATTGGGGTCATGCTGCCCTGTAACATGACCCTCAGCACCCCGATATCATTCTGGTAAATCTATGCTGCATCCCATCCAAGGCCAATATACCTGTCAGAATCACAAATTAGGGGGCTTACATACAAGATTGAATAGGTCAAATTTAGGGGAAATGTTTTTACAGAGACTTGGATTGGATTGCCATATTGAATCAGTGATTGAAGCAGAGACAATGTAAATGTTTAATCATAGTAAAGATAAATGGACATTAGACTGATGGGATTAGGATTTCTGCCTGTGGAGGATCACACCACATGGATCTGTTGAACCACACACGAGGCTTATTTGTGTGTTTCATTTCTTTTTTCAAATTTTTCCAAAAAACATACATTAGAACATACAAGGGGCAATTTAGCGTAGCCAATCCACCTACCCTGCACATCTTTGGGTTGCGGAGGTGAGATCCACGCAGACATAGGGAGAATGTGGAAACTCTACATGGACAGTGAACCGGGATCGAACCCGGGTCCTCGGCACCTTGAGGCAGCAATGCTAACCACTGTACCACCGTGCTGCCCGTGTGTTTCATTTCTATGCAATTCTATGACCTATAACCTTGGTGCTTTTACCAGGAAAAGTTCTGTTGGGGCTTTTTATTTTAGAAAATGGAATTGGACTGGTATTTCACCACAAGTTTCTTCCAATTGATCGACATTGTGAAACCATTCCCTGCAAATTAAGAAATATCTGAATTGTTTTCCAGGAATTAAGCAAGACTGGTTCTTAAAGATTTTGTTTTCTTGTAGCGAAATGCATTTGCAAATGACACCATTCCTGCAGAGAGCTACATTAGTGCAATCCAGGCTGCCCACCTCGGTACGTTGTCCAATCAGAGCCTGCCACTTGCTGCCTGCCTGAAGCATATTCTCCTGTCATTGGTCAGGCTCACCGGTGACCTAATTGTGTAAGTCAGTAGGTGCTTTTTCATTCATGACTGTATTCGTTCTGAAATCTCTCTTCACATGCCTGACAGCCTCATTATCATTATAATACAGATGGATTAATTGTCATTAATCTATCTGTATCGTAGTACTTTTCACTTTTAGGAATGGTGTGTTGATAAGAATGGTAAGTTGATACCATGTGCGCCAGGTAGTCATTGCATCAACCTATTTTTCCATTGAGCCATACACTTCAGTGACTGAGTGTGCTTCTGGGCATCTCCATTGCTGCTTTTGAGCTGAACCCTTGATGTGCAACAGTTGCTCCACTTGTTTGCCTGCACAAACGCAGGGTTGTGATCAGAAGTTTCATAGGATGGGGGATAGTTCCTAGTTTTTACATTTCAATTTGTATTTATCTGCTTGTCATTCTGAGTGTGATTCTCCCAAAAGGGAATAAAGCCCCCAAGCAAGCACGTTTAGCTGCGTGTTCACCGGCACTTGCATTGTCGAGAAATCACATGGCTAGTCGACGTGACTCATGCTGAATAAGGTGCTTGAATAGGTAATGCACGGCCGAGGCCGCTCATAAGCCCTGTTTTTGGCAGTGGGGAGCTCCACTTGCTGGAACTAAATGGTGTCCCGATTTCCAGGCCCCCGAAGGAATCCCTGAATGCAATATGGAAGGCTCCCCCTGAGGCCCACACCAGGCAAACCCAGTCCGATCACGTGTGTGCAAAAAATGCCAGCTGGCAGTGCCACCTGGGTGCCAGGCTGGCACCAGAAGTGCCAGTGCACCACCCTGCCCAAAAGGCATGTAGCCGGGGATCTCCGATTCCCTGGGAGAACCGCACGAGTGCCGTTCCATCTGGTTCCTGTTTGTGGGGACCAGCACTGAACGGCGCTCGCCCGAGGTCTATGAGGCAAAGGGGTTGGGCGAAGGGGTTGTATCCTAAAGCCCTCCGGTACCTCGGAAATCTGCACATTAGAGTGAGGCTTATTGCATTGCAGCGTCTGGCGAGATTGCGTTGAATCTTGCGAGGCGTTGCAAGCTGGTAGATCCCGGGAACGAGATCTCCTGTGTTTCAACAGCCACGCTGCGCCAAGGTGAGCTGCTTTTCCAGCGCAGCGTGGCTGTAGGATCGTGCTCTGTCTTTCTGTGTTGTCCATTTTTTGACTCTCTTTTCCCTTGCAGTGCTTTCACATATGTGGCTGAATTGCTTCCCTCAGTTGAGCTTTGCATGTCATGAATTTTCTGTTCTAATCTCATACTAGGTGGTGTCCTGATGAACTGAACCCTGCACAAGTCATTCACACGCTGCTACCATTGCTCTTGGAGACTAGCACAGAAAGCGTGTCTGAAATCAGCTCCACTTCATTGGAACGGATTCTCGGACCTGCCGAATCTGATGAGTTTCTTGCACGTATCTACGAACGGCTCATCACAAGCTGCTATAATATAATTGCGAACCACTCTGACCCCAATAGGTAACTAAAGATTCAAATTAGTAAAGGTCTGTCAGATCAGCTTTTGACGTTATAAATTAAGTGATGTTCTGAATTTGTAGTGCAATAGATGCTGATAACCGAGTTAGCTAATTGCTGAAGTGACAACCAAATTGGATAACCATTGTATCAAATTTCCCATCTATATAGCAGTCAGTCTTTGTATTGTTAAAGCTATCAGGTAAGTGTAAAATGAGATAACTCTAAACATCAAATACTTCACTATTATTTCACGGGACATGGACATGATTGGCTAGCCCAGCATTTATTGCGCATCCTGAATTGCCCTTGAATGGTGGTGAACCACATCTTGAACTGCTGCAGTCCATCTGATGCAGGTAGACCAACACTGCTGTTAGAAAAGGTGCTCAAGGATTTTGACCCAGCAACAGTGAAGGAATAGCGAAATGGTTCCAAGTCAGGGTGGTGGGGACATTGAAGGTGGCGGTGTTCCAAGTATTTGCTGCCCTCATACTTCGAGGTTGGGAGTCGGCAACCTTTTCAAACCAAAAATCAAAACTACACCAAAATTCAGAACAAGTGGTCAACAAAGAGCCGGCATAAGAATGACCATTTGCATAACTGAAAGTATGCAACTTAACATTATTGAAAATTGACATGATAATTACTAATAGCATAAATGAAACATTTTACTTTATTTAATGGGACATCTGTTACGGCATCTTTGCACACATTCTTTGAAGTTTGCATCATAACGCACATTCAAACTGTCTGTCAATCATGAGCCTAATTTACCTCTGATGTGATTCAAATGAGAGAAAGCCTGCTCACACATGCAGGTGGAGCCAAACATTGAAAGTAAGGCCAAGCTGACAGGGTGTTGTATGTGACGGGAAGTTATTTCCTAATCAAGCAGGCTGCATTGTCCTCTATAGTGTTGAGCTTCTCCAGTGTTGTTAGAGATGCACTCATCCAGACAAGTGGAGAATATTCCATCACACTTCTGACTTGTGCCTTGTATACGTTGGATCTGATGTAAGATATGTTCGCCTAAACAGTAAATTAACTGCTTTTTATAAGCGATTTGCTAAAAGTTTTTTTAGGGTGTAAATGTGCTCTTGTTAATTCACAGTTTAAACAAAAAAAGCAAATCTGATGTCTAATTAGCTCAGTTGGTAGAGCTTAATTTTGGAATCAGAAGATTGTGGGTTCAAACGTTCTTGCAGGATGCAGCACATAAATCTATCTTTACACTAGCAGTATTTAGGAAATGCTGCGCTCTCCGACGTTCCATCTTTCAGATATGATAAGTGTACGGTCCTGAGTACATGTTTATAAGACCGCATCATTTGAAGAAGGACGGGGTGTTCTGACCTGCTGACCAATATTCATCCCACTTAGTCAATCAGGACACTGAAAAATATAGACAATCCTACATCTCTCACATGGGACACTGTTGTACCAAAATGGTTGTTGTGTATGTCAGTTTTACACTTCAGAACTAATTAATTGAATGTGCAACGCTTTGAGCAATTGTGAGATTATGAAAGGCACTGTATAAGTGCCTTTACTATATTTTCTGCAATATGTTTTAAATAATCCATAGTTAATAATTGTTTTGGCATTGCGTGGCTTATTAATCAGCTCTTTAAATTGATTGGGCTGAGCTCCTCTACAGGGCATCACAGGAAAGTAGCACAACTGATTTGTGCAGTCGGCCTTGTTTCAGATTCAAATTAGTTCAATTGTTTGAAACCAGGGTTCAAGCCGCGTATCCACAGTTCTATATTTGGAATAAACGGTTCGGTAAAAGTATGCTATTTTGGTCTCCGATTAGTTATAATTCACAGGTCAGGATTTAAGTAGTCCAGCAAGTCATGATTTCTGATCGCATTGAAGCTGGCCTGGTCAGTATGGTCCATGGCTTTTCTAGTGTTCCTCAGCATTTCTATATCTTGGTGTATAGGGAAAGATTGTTGCATGGGATATGATTTATTTGTCTTGCTTGGGTTGTGTACAGAACATAACCCCATCAACCGCATCTTGTAAGATTTACAGGGATTGATTTCAGGTGAGAATATGGTGTCTATTATGTTACTTCACATATGTGAAATGTAAATTTTGTCAGCAGATGACAGACAGTTGAGTAAAATGTCCTGAGTTAATCTGAATTTTACATTTAAAACACACGCATTTTAAAACTGCCTTTCTGCACAAGTCGAGCTTAGGGTGATGCATGTTCCTTCCTGAATAAGAGCTAGTGTGTATTCAGCATGTTTTTTTTAATAAACTGCTTTATCGTGTTCCCACAGTGGTTTGGATGAGACTATCTTGGAGGAATGTTTGCAGTACCTGGAGAAGCAACTGGAGAGCAGCCAGGCACGCAAAGCCATGGAGGAATTCTTCTCTGAACGGTAAAAGGAGGATGCTTTAACCTGCTAGAGAAGTAAAAATAATGCAAACGGCACGAGGGAGGGGACACGTATTGGATTTGTGCTGGTTGGAAGACTTCAGGAATATTGGTTTCTAAGTATTGGGAAATTTATGGGTTAAAAGCTTGGGGTTGGAGTGAGTTTGACTGCAGTGGTTATGCTTTTTAAAAGAAGAATTCTGTTTTGCAAAGCCTGGGTGCTTTTAGTAGCCAGAAGGTAAATTGACAAAGGAATGTGTTTTTTAGTCTGGGCTATTGGATTGTGGTTTGATTGGGAAAGTCCATGAGGAGTTTATGTGCCCTTGCAGCCTGCAGAGATAATTTGTTTTTCAGCTTGGGGAGGTGAGGTCATTGCTGGGTGGAGCCAAGGAATGGAGGAAGACATTTTGTAAAGCGTTAAGAGAGGCAGTTTGCAGAGGAAGCTTTGGAGAGAATTGAATTCTGATCTGCCAGATGCTGAGTCCATAATTCTCCCATAGTAAGAAAGAGTAATATTAAAGCAGAGCAGTCTTGTCTGGGGACAAGTTCTGCGATGCAAGCATTACTCCATACTGTGCTGATTTTTTTTCTTGTTATCTAATGGGAAATTGAAGAATAGTATTTAAAAGGATAATTGTAAGCTGTTCTTTTCAAATGTGAAGTTAAAAAGTTTAATATTGTATTCAGTTAACCCTGAAAAGTGTGAGGTTGTCCATTTTGGAAGGACAAATTAAAAAAAAAAAAAAAAAAATTTAGAGTGCCCAATTCGTTTTTTTCCAATTAAGGGGCAATTTAGTGTGGCCACTCCACCTACCCTGCACATCTTTGGGCTGTGGGGGTGAGACCCACGCAAACACGGGGAGAATGTGCAAACTGCACACGGACAGTGACCCAGAGCCGGGATCGAACCTGGGACCTCGGCGCTGTGAGGCAGCAGTGCTATCCACTGAGCCACCATGCTGCCCTTGGAAGGACAAATATGAATGCGGAATACAGGGTTAACGGTAGGGTTCTTGGCAATGTGGAGGAGCAGAGAGAACTTGGGGTCTATGTTCATAGATCTTTGAAAGTTGCACTCAAGTGGATAGAGCTGTGAAGAAGGCCTATGGTGTGCTCGTGTTTATTAGCAGAGGGATTGAATTTAAGAACCGTGAGGTGATGATGCAGCGGTACAAAACCTTGGTAAGGCCACATTTGGAGTACTGTGTGCAGTTCTGGTCGCCTCATTTTAGGAAGGATGTGGAAGCTTTGGAAAAGGCGCAAAGGAGATTTACCAGGATGTTGCCTGGAATGGAGAGTAGGTCTTACGAGGAAAGGTTGAGGGTGCAAGGCCTTTTCTCATTAGAACGAAGAAGGATGAGGGGCGACTTGATAGAGATTTATAAGATGATCAGGGGAATAGATAGAGTAGACAGTCAGAGACATTTTCCTCGGGTGGAAAAAACCATTACATGGGGACATAAATTTAAGGTGAATGGTGGAAGATATTGGGGGGATGTCAGAGGTAGGTTCTTTACCCAGAGAGTAGTGGGGGCATGGAATGCACTGCCTGTGGAAGTAGCTGAGTCGGAAACATTAGGGACCTTCAAGCGGCTATTGGATAGGTGCATGGATTACGGTAGATTGCTGGGGTGTAGATTGATTTGTTCTTAATCTAGGACAAAAGTTCGGCACAACATTGTGGGCCGAAGGGCCTGTTCTGTGCTGTATTTTCTATGTTCGATGTTCTATGTTTTGTTTTTAAAATACCCATGCCCTATTTCTTCATGCAATCACTTCTGGAGCAAATCTTTTTTTCCAGTCTTACAAATAAAGTAAAACATTGGGATTTCTGTCCAGTATCCCAGCCACTGTTGGGATTTGGTCTGGGACCGTAATAGATGTAACAGTTTTATTCTAGTTAAATGATTTGGCCCATGTCCCTTTCAGTGGACCTTTCATTTTTTAAACAACTGGTACTTATTTCCCCATGTGTTTACTTTGGCTGTATCATAGTTTTTATCCTTTTACCTGTTTGACATATCTGTCTATGAGGTGTCATGAAGCAAATGTTTTTTGTGTGTACAAGTGCAGAGTTGATCCCAGTGTTCACAGAATTTTAACACCACACCATAACAGCTGTGTGCATTTTTCAGTTAAACAATTTTGGGCTCAAATGGCCTGAGCACATGCCAGGTTGATGAATCCATAAGCTACCAACTGTGCAGAATGAATGATTTCTCTCCCTGCCCCATTTTTCCATTATTCATTTGCCAATTGTAAGCAGCATTGGGCCTGTTCCATTGCCTATAGAAACAGCGTAGTTAATACATTTAAACAAAGACCATATTTTTGTGGTCCTCGTGGTTGAGTTTGAAAAATCTCTTAGAAATGCAATGTGTTAGATTGATTTTTTTTTTGTCTTTCTAGACGCTTGTATTGATTTATTCTGGTTTGGTAAAGTTGTGTCTCATCTTGAGACTGCTGAGTCGGTTTCCTGTCTGCGTATCAGCATTGTTTTTCCTTTCTCCTTTACAGTGGGGAACTGGTGCAAATCATGATGGCCACGGCCAATGAGAACCTTTCAGCTAAATTCTGTAACAGAGTGCTGAAGTTTTTCACAAAACTCTTCCAACTTGGTGAGTGCCATCTTCAGTTTGCTCAGCTGTTAGAAGTTAATTGTAGTGTGTGCTACTAACCTGAAAACAATGGTGTAAGAATGTTGGGCCACTCTTCACATTTTTGGGTTCTTGTGTTGAATTGCATTGTCGGCTGGATCAGGGTCAGTGCAGGATGAGGAGATGCTCAGTTCGGAAGCGCGTTAACAAACGCGACCGCGGGTAAGAAAGGACTGGGTGGGGCAGATCTATCATTCCTGCTACGGGACGAGGGCCAGGGGGGTAGCCATACTGTTAAATAAGAGGACGATATTTACGGTGAGAAGGATGGGTACGGACCCAGGGGGAACGGTACGTCATGGTCAGCGGTGTCCTAGACAGGGCACCGGTAGTCCTAGTAAATATGTGCGCCTCCAGCTGAGACAACACTGGGTTTATAAAGAAGACCAGGGCAGAAATCCCCGACGGGGTGTGGGGGAGAGAGGAAGCTACAAATGGACTTAGACCTGCTCTCTACGAGGAAAGCAGTGCACCAACACCGCCAGGCATGGGGCACCCTGTACGAGCATGGAGACAAAGCCAGCCTCACCAGCTGAGAAAGTAGGCAGCCACGAGGGAAATCGCTCAAATTAGAGACAGCAAAGGCAAACTAGTAGCAGAGCCGCAAACGATCAGCGAAGCATTTGAGACCTACTAGAGTCTGTACACCTCCGAACCCCAACAGGGCACTGGAGGATGAAACAGTTCCTTGATGGACTGGATATACCAGTCGTGGGGGAGGACAGGAAATGGGGGCTGGAAGCACCGCTAGAACTGGGCGAAGTCATGGACAGCATCAACTCCATGCTGGCGGGGAAGGTGCCTGGAATAGATGATTTCCCAGCGGACTTCAACAAAAGATTTACGACGACACTGCCCCATACCTGTGGGAAATGTTCACAGACTCGGGAGCAAGATGCACCCTGCTGCCCGCGCTAACACGAGCCTCAATCTTGCTGATATCGAAGAAAGACAAAGACCCAACAGAATGCGGGCCCTAATGACCCATTTTGCTGCTAAACATAGACGTGAAAATACTGGCCACGGTCCTTAGCGAAAAGGCTGGAGGACTGCGTAGCAGAGGTGGTAGCAAAAGACCAAACGGGCTTTGTCAAGGGTAGACAGCTAACATCGAACATCAGGCGCCTGCTGAATGTAATCATGACCCTACCTGGGAGAGAACAATTGAGGTGATCATCTCCCTGGACGCAGAAAAAGCCTTTGACAGAGTCAAGTGGAAGTGCCTCGTAGTGGTACTGGAGTGGTTCGGGTTTGAAGCAGGGTTCACCGCCTGGGTGAAACCTCTGTACAATGCTTCCACAGTGAGCGTACGGACAAATGCCTCCAGTTCTAAGTACTTCCAGCTGCACAAGGCAGGGATGCCGTTTGTCCCCGCTGCTGTTCGTCCTAGCGATCGAGCCACTGCCGATCATGCTCAAGGCGGTAAAGAACTGGAAGGGTCCAGAGATGAGACATAGAGCACAGTCTCGATCTATGCGGATGACCTGCTCCTCTACATCTCAGATCAGCAAAGCAGTTAGGTAGGAATCTTGGCGCTGTTGAGAGAATGTGGAGCCTTCTCGGGTTACAAACTCAACCTGGGCAAAAGTAAGGTCTTCCCAGTGAGCCCGCAAGGGGGAGGGGCAGAGCTGGAGGGAATGCCACTTAAACAGGCCCAACACGTTCTACTACCTGGGGATCCAAATCGCTCATGACTGGACAGGGAACCACAAATGAAACCCGACCAGCCTAACGAAGGAAGTTAAAAGGTACCTGCAGAGGTGGGACACACTCCCACTCTCCCTGGCAGAGAGTGCAGATGATCAAGATGAACGATCTGCCCAGGTTCCTCTTCCTGTTCAGATCCATTCCGATCTACATCCCCAAGACCGTCTTCAACTCATTAGAAAAACTGATTGTGGCATTTTTGTGACAACCTGTATGGGAGGGCAAACACACAAGAGAAAAATGGGAGGAGGACTTGGGGTTTGAAATAGGGTGGGGACTCTGGAGCAAAGCATTTCACAAGGTCAACTCCACCTACACTTGCACAAAGCTAAGCCTCATGGAGCTGAAAGTGGTACACAGAGCCCACTTAACAAGATACCGAATGAGGAGGTTCTTCATGGAGGATGGAGGATAAATGCGAACCATGCCAAGGAGGCCTGGCCAACCACATACCCATGTTCTCGTCTTGCCCAAGACCTGTCGGGTTCTGGACAGCCTTCTTTGAGGCAATGTCCAAGGTGGTGGGGATGAGGGTGGAACCATACCCAAGAGTGGGTCACAGAAAAGCTAGATCTATTCATGGGAAGGAGGGCTGACGCCCTTGTCTTTGCCTCCCTAATTGCCCGCAGAAGAATCCTGCTTGGCTGGCGATCAGCAGCACTACCCAAAGCCGCAGACTGGCTGTCCGAATCTCTCCAGGTGGTGAAAATCAACTTCTCCATCCGGGGGTTGGAAGAAGGCTTCCACAAAAGGGAGCCATTCACTCAGTTGTTTCAAGACCTGTATGCAGCCAACAGCCAGTAAACCAGAGGGAGCTGAAAGCAATGACACAACAACGGGGGAGGGTGGGGAAGGAACAATGAACATGGAACCCAACCAAGATCAGCAAGTAAACAATAAAATACACAGTGTCACGCCAATCACAGAAGAACAGAATTACGGAGCTGAAGAGGAAGGAAGACAATAGAAGGGGAGGGGGTCGAGGAGAAGGCAGGGGGAGGAAAGTGGGGGATCCGGTTGGGAATAAGCACCCACTGGAGAACGCAAAACAAGAAGCCACAACCGATGTAAATAGTTAAAATCAACCGATGTATATACAATTTTTCCTTTTTTTTTGTTTCACTTTATTATTTAATTCCTGTTAATTGCCTTTGTCTTTTATAACTTAAAAATCCTTAATAAAAAAACGTAAGAAAAGTTGATCTGTTTTGCTTAGTATAGTACATTAAATAAGCTGAACATTGATTCATTAGTGTAGGCGATGCCTCTGCAAATTTGAAAATGGGATACTACATGAGATACTAGCTTTGTTTTTTGTTTCAGCGGAGAAGAGCCCAAATCCAAGTCTTCTGCATTTGTGTGGCTCATTTGCTCAGCTGGCTTGCGTTGAACACAGCCGATTACATGCCTGGCTGACAAGAATGACCCATGCACCCCCTAAAGACTCTGACCAGCTGGATGTAGTACAAGAGAACAGGCAACTTCTGCAGATTTTGACTGCATGTATCGTTAGAGAAAACAGGTACTTCGAAACCCTGAGTTATGTTTCAGTAGCAAAGGCTGCGTTTAGATTACTTTTTCGTGCCTGTAAGAAAAACCTCAAGTCGCCACTGTCCCAAATAATTATATGCTGCTTTCCCCTTTGAGGGGGCGAGCTGACTGGTGGTGACACCTCAGGCAAGGGGCAAGGTTGAGAAAGCGGGCCTTCATGAGTAACCTCAGCTGCTATGGGAATTGAACCCACGCTGCTGGCCTTGCTCTGCTTCACAAACCAGCTGTCTAGTAACAGGTGCCATAAGGACATGGCTTAAAGCATCTATGCATGTACTTACAAGGAAGGAAAACCAGATGATCCAGGTAGAGAATGGAAAGAACTCGTGTTGACAGACCCACTTTTCCCTTCTGCTAACATTCTTCATGATTCTTAAATAATTTTGAAATGTCAGTAACCCTCAGACAGCAAGTATTTCCCTCACCCCTACGTTGATAAGGCTTAACCCATTGTGTATGCTTCCCATCTAAAATTGTGAGCCGCATTTTATTGGAGGCATTTTCAAATATATACACAACAAAGAAGAAAAACAAAAACCAACCATGGCAACAGCAAACAGCCAAAATATACTTACGCACCCCCCAAAAAATCAACCCCCCACACTCTACCCGCTGCCTGACGCCTGCCCCCCCTTTTAACTTTTAACCCAGACCCCCAGCTCAATCAGAAAATAATCCCCCCCCGCACCTCGCTACATAACCACTGAAATGGTTTCCCAAGCATCCTTCATCTCCAGACTTTAAACTATTTGACACTCTTTAGTTTCCTCTTGAATTCTATCCTCTACAAATTCCAAGTTGTCCAAGACATCAGCACTTGCACTCTATCCCATATTGAGTTATAGCTCTCTTATTATGTCCTTAACTACTTTCCTGCCTGCTCCCCATAATCCCTGACTTCCTTCTGACAACAGACCCTTCAATGAGTTTTGGTTACTCATTCAGGAGCTATCTACTTAAACTCTCTTTCCTCTATTTCTCTCTTCTCCTCCAAAAGCTTCAAAACTAACTTCTTCAATCTTACAGTGACAACTCCTCATTTACACTAATATCTGACTGAACCACTTGTGATCAATTGCACTGGTGAATTTAAACACTCTACTCTGTGGCGTGGAGGTAAATTGATTACTGGGACCCACTACTGAAACCTGTATTTCTAATCATTTTAATCACAGACATTATCCCACAGGAAGAGGTATAATGTCTGTGCCAACTCTTTGAAAGAACAATCCAGTTAGTTCTACTCTCCGGCTCTTTCCCCATAGCCGTGCAGATTTTTCCCCTTCAAGTATTTACCCAATTCTCTTTTGAAAGTTACTATTGCTGGTTAATAGGTGGAGCTAACCTGTTCTTGTCTCTTCTTTAGCCAAGTTGGAGAAGGTGTCTGCACTGTATTACTCAACACACTTATCCCCATGGCAGCAGAAATGTTGTCCAACGGTGATGGAACTGGATTCCCAGAGCTCATGGTTGTTATGGCAACATTGGCCAGTGCTGGGCAGGGAGGAGGACACTTGCAGCTTCACCGTGCAGCTGTAGACTGGTTAGGGAAATGGTGAGTATGTCATTAACTGGGTGAGTGATTACAATACGTCAGACCAGGAAAGTGGTCACCTCTTGAGGTGAACTAGGTTTGGCAGTGATTTTAATTAACTGCTTTGCACTCGTTCTAAAACATTAAATGTTTTAGGTTGGACCAAACTTCTTGTGGGATGTGGGTGGGAGTTGCATTTAATTGCTTCTAGTTCAGTATATTCAATTTCTGTGACTGTAAATGGTTATGTCTTTGTTTTTCAGTAAGAAATATCTTTCTCAGAAGAATGTCTTGGAGAAGGTGGGAGCGAATGTAACCCAGGGGAAGGTGAGTTGAGGGGGGATGTTGAGGTAGTAGGAATAACTGTAGGAAATTGGTGTGTGCTTAAAAATCCATAATCCCGGATTTTGCAATAATTTATTTGTAAACATTGTGTCCCTTTTTCTGCATACCCCCCCCAGCACGCAATATGATTTCATCTGGAGGCAGTTTGAATACATCTGCTTTTGACTCCCAGCTTAACATTTCTCTCTTGTGCAGCATGTAGGCATGCTTGACTGTGCATGTCACATCATGTCCTATCTTGCCGATGTCATGAATGCTATGCGACAGAATAGCGGGCAGGGATCGACGCACCTGGTGGTGGATGGTGAGGAAAGAGCAATTGAGGTTGATTCTGATTGGGTGGAAGATCTCGTTGTAGAAGAAGAGGACTCGCAAGCAGAGGACTCGGTGAGTAGTTTGCCAGTCTGCTGAAACAATTTTATTCAATGTATTGTAAACTGACAACATTATAGCTGATTGCACCTGTAGTGAGTGATATTTCTTTTCTCTCCCTCTCTCACTCACCCCCCAGGATGAAGATTCCTTGTGTAACAAGCTCTGCACATTCACAATTACGCAGAAGGAATTCATGAACCAGCACTGGTGAGAATATTAGTCCTTTTGTTAAGCTGATGGTGTGTGTGGGCTCCAGGACTTTTCCTTCTGGTCGAGTGAGTTAGAAGATTTAGGTCCGTCAAATCATCCCAACTCAACGGTCTCTCCCCACTCCACTTGGACCTAATCCCTCCAGAGTGGAAGTATCATCAATCCAAGGGTTACAATGGCTCAGGGTGAAGATCTTCCCTCCTCAGGATAACTAAAAGTAGAAAGACTTACAGTTCTATAGTGTTCTTTTACAACCTCAGGATGCCCTGAAGCACTTTACAATCAAAGTAATTGCTTGGAAGTGTAGGTACAGTTGCAATGTAGGAAACATGACAGCCAATCTGCACACAGCGGCTTCCCACAGACAGCAGTGAGACAGTGACCAGAGGTGGTAATGGTCAAGGGATAAATATTGGCCAGGATAGTGAGGAGAACTCCCCTTCAAAATAGTGCCCTGGAATCTTTTGCGTTCACTTAAGATGATGGATAGGTCCATGGTCAAATGCCCACTTAAAAAGATGGCACCTCCGATAATTCAGCAGCCCCTTGCTGAACTTAGATTATGTCGGCATCTTTGGAGTGTGTGGTAGTATGACTAGGGGTATTACGGTACCTGGAAGTGTGAGCTGCCATTGGTGCAGAGGACTTGCTGCCCATTGGCCCGGGTATGTCATGTGCCTCTCAGCTGATTGGCTGAGAGGTAGGTAGCTCCGCCTACAAGGCAGGGTATAAGAACCCGTTTTCCCCGGCAGTCTGCCATTCTTCTGTACGTCTGCTGCCAGGTCCACTTGTGTATTAAAGCCTATCGTTCGGACTTTATCTACGTTTCGTGTCCATTGATTTGTGCATCAGAGTGGAACTTGAACGTTTGGCCTTTTGACTCGGGTAGGAGCACTACCACCAAGTCACTACTGGTGCCCGACAACCAGGAAGATGGGCAATAAATATGGCCGTTGCGCTGGTTCTGAAATCAAATTTTAAGGGATACGGTTAACCTCCGTATTAGAGATGGGAGCAGAAATAAGAATCAGTAATAAATTTCATAGTTTCGTAGATCAGAGTGAAACTAGCAGATAATGTGTTTAGATGATTACTGCATTGTTACAGATACAGTTAGCAGTCATTGGTTCTGCCATTGTCCATAAGCACACTTCTCGCTGCGGAGAACATCAAATGGAATGTTCTGCCTGTTTTTGATAATGGGAGGAGGTTGCTTGACAACACACTGTTTTGCCACTATTTGGGAAGGGAACTTGTGTGATTGATTCTTCTTTGTTAATGGTGGAAATCACAAAGTTTGTGTAGTAACATCAAATTTGTTTGTTCGAGATTAAGCATGACTGAATGAGGTAGGATAAACTGATTCAATCTAATCTTTCTGTTTCAGGTATCACTGTCACACCTGTAAAATGGTGGAAGGAGTAGGAGTTTGTACAATTTGCGCTAAAGTCTGTCACAAGGATCATGAGATTTCTTATGCCAAGTACGGATCATTTTTCTGTGACTGCGGAGCAAAGGAAGATGGAAGTTGTCAAGTATGTGATGGAAATAGATTGTACTGAAGGCAAAAATGAAACCGATCTGGTGCATCATTACACCATCTGTCAGTCACTGCTTCTGCAAATTAATTTGGTGGCAGCATTTCAGATTCTCTTTGCATCCTTGTTCACGTGTCTTCAAAGCTCATGTGATTTCTGCCAACTGGGATAGGACTGCCAGGAGTTGTAATCTTTGACGGTGGACCAGTCCTGCGGTCTGGAGGGGGGCAAACTTTCCCAAGTTATCCATTCCACATACTTCTGTTCCATCTCTGTAGGACACAGAACGCTTGTACCTGTTTAATAATAAGAGGATCTGTCGCGAAAGGTTCTGTGCCTGATCCACAGGATAACCTCAATATTACCCGAGTTTCCATCTTTCACCCCTCTTCCACATTTATATGTCACGTTTTGATTAGATTAAATATCGACATGGCTTCAGCTTTCATATGTATGCTATTGACAACCAGCTCTATCTTTTGGCTCAACCAGCTCTATCTTTTGGCGAAGCCATCCTTTTCGGTACTCACGCAAAACTCCTCACTCTCACTCTGGCTTCACCTCTCCCTGGATGCTTGTTCAGGCCAAAAATTAAGATTCCAAACCCTTGTGTCCTGTTCAAGCCAAGCTGAGCTTCAAACACTCATATCCTGTCCATTGATGAGACAATTTACTTCCACCCCCACGTCACTTGCCTTGACCCTCCCTTCACCCACAATGGCAGAACCAATGACTGCTAACTGTATCTGTAACAATGCAGTAATCATCTAAACACATTATCTGCTAGTTTCACTCTGATCTACGAAACTGGATGGGCCGGTATTTATTGCCCATCCCTAGGGCGTTTGAGAGTCAACCACATTGCTGTGGATCTGGAGTCACGTGTACAAAGGACAAAGAACAATACAGCACAGAAACAGGCCCTTTGACCATCCAGGCCTGTACCGGTCATGATACCACCCTTGGCCAAAACCCTAAAGAACAATACAGCACAGTCTGTATGTAAGCCAGACCAAGTAAGGACTGCAGATTTCCTTTCCTAAAGGATATTAGTTCAGTGATAATGACAGAGCCCCAGCCACCCACTATGCCTCACTGTCCCCATGTTTTTCATGGTTCCAGGACCTGTCCTTTTAATTCCCTGTCGAATGGACATGCCTACTCCTTTATTTAAATTTAGTGTACCTAATTCATTTTTTCCAATTAAGGGGCAATTTAGCGTTGCCAATCCACCTAGTCTGCACATCTTTGGGTTGTGGGGGCAAAACCCACACAAACACGGAGAGAATGTTCAAACTCCACACGGACGGTGACCTAGAGTCGGGATCAAACCAGGGACCTCGGCGCCGTGAGGCAGCAGGGCTAACCCACTACGCCACCGTGCTGCCCTTGACATGCCTACTCCTGCTCCTACTTCGTATGCTAGTAAAATACTCGTCATGGACTCATACTTGCTTTCAAACTGAACATGACAATCTATCATGTTGTGCTTGCTGTCACTTAGAGGCTCCTTTACCATGAGAGTTGTCGATTGATCCTGCTTCAGTGCACATTACTAGGTCCAGGATAGTCTGCTCCCTAGTGGCTCTAGAGCATACTGCTCTAAGATAGTGCTCTTATGAACTAATTTTCCAGGCTACCTTTGCAAATATGATTCTCCCAGTCTACATCTAGATTAAAATTTCCCATGATGATTGAGGTACCTTTCTTACATGCCTCATTTATTACTTCCTGTATGCTCTTTCTGCAGTGTAACTACTCACACAAGTGACCTCTTAGCTTTAATATTTCTAACCTGTACCCAAACCGACTCCAGTATTGAACTAAATGTCATCCTTAATTAACAGAACTACACTGCCACCTTTTCTGAGCTGCCTGTCATTCTGATATTTCAAATACCCTTCCACACTTTGGTCCCAGCTTTCAACCATGTATCTGTAATGCCTATCAGGTCATACATATTTATGTCTATTTGTGCTAACAGCTCATCCCTTAAATGCTCCATGCATTCAGATCCAGGGTGTTAAATTCTTTGTTTTTATCATTTTTGCAATCTCTGCCCTTAACTGCTGCTCAGTCCATTCTTGTCTCTATCTGGTAATCATTCCCCAAATTGCTGGCTATTATGTTGTTGTTTCCTTTTACTCTATCTCCTCTCAAGTGATGTGAAAGAGAAAATGCTGGAAATTCTCAGCAGGTCTGGCAGCGTCTGTAGGGAGAGAAAAGAGCTAACGTTTCGAGTCCAATGACTTTGTCAAAGCTAACAGACAGAGAAAGTGGGAAATATTTATACTGTTGAGTGAGAATCTTTCATTTCAGATTCCAGCATCTGCAGTAATTTGCTTTAATCCTCTCAAGTGATCCCCTCTTTCTACTCTTTAATTTGAAGCCCCTCTACCGCCCAAGTTATATAATTTGCTAGAACTTATCCGAGCACAGTTTAGATATAGTCCGCCCCAACGGTACAGCGCCCACTTTCCCCAGTACTCGCACCAGTGCCCCATGAATCAAAATCCATCTATCCCACATCAACCGTTGAGCCAGGCATTCATCTCTCTAATTTTATTTACCGTAGGTCAATTTTCTTGTGGCTCAGTCAGGTAAAGATCTAAAGGTTATCACCTTGAGGTTCTACTTTTTAATTTGGCCCTGAGCGGCTCAGAATCCCTCAGCAGAACCTCTTTCCCAGCCCTACCTATGTCATTGGTACACTTGTACCCTAGAGGGAGTCATTCTAACTCAGCCTTTAAGATATTCATTAATCCTGCCTCCACAGATCTCGGGTAAACAATTTCATAAACTAGCAGAATTGGGTTGCCCATTTTCAACCACAAACATTTCCAGCCTTGTTTGCAAAGCTAGTAAAGATTATGTCCAAGCCAGCGCAATTTAGGCCACTTCTTCCTTCTTCTTTAAACATTGTGGGCCTTGGAGCCGAATATAAGTAAAACTCCTGTCCCCGTTCATTCTTGTATTTTGAGTTGCTAACACTAGCAGATCTTAATGTCTAATTTGGGATTTATCCATCAATAAATGACAGCAATAAAACAAACCTTTCTAAACATACAAGATGAAGCAATATCAGTTCTAAGTAGGACTGAACAATGAGGGCCACCAGTGGTGGCTGCAGTTTGGTTGCCTATTTTCCAAATTCTTTTTTCTGTGCGTCCTTTTTAATGTCAATTGACAAATACAATATTGCTGTTTCGGCAGGCTCTGGTAAAACGGAGTCCAAGCAGTGGAATCAGCTCTACCTTGAAGGAATCATCTGCCTTCCAGAATGAGCCCCGTGTCCCAGAAAGTGCCCTGCGACACCAAAGCACTTCACCAGCAGATAAATGCAAATTGATGAGTGCAGATGGCAAGACCGGTGAGGATGACAAACCAAAGAAGAGTACTTTGTGTAAACAGATTGAGGGCTGCAGGGAGGAGCTACAGAGCCAGGTGGTGAGTATGTTGTGCGAATTGAGAGACAAAGTCCATTCATGCAGTGGGATAGTTGGTCAATGAGTTACTACAAGGCTGTTTGATATAGGGATGCTATACTTGGAATCATTTTGAAGGATGTCAAAAATAATGATTTTAGTTATATAAGCACTCAGAACCCACTCTGCAAGCTTTACATCACAGGTTCCCTGTGCCTTATATAATCAAGTAAGAGGTCTTACAACACCAGGTTAAAGTCCAACAGGTTTGTTTCAAACACGAGCTTTCGGAGCGCAGCTCCTTCCTCAGGTGAGGAAGGAGCTGCGCTCCGAAAGCTCGTGTTTGAAACAAACCTGTTGGACTTTAACCTGGTGTTGTAAGACTTCTTACTGTGCTCACCCCAGTCCAACGCCGGCATCTCCACATCATTATATAATCAAGATAACAAGCAGTTGACACGTACAGATTGGGGTGTGTTGCATTTGACTCCTGGATCTATGCTGTTTTTGCATTACCTGGGACATTGGGGAGGAAATGTGAGATCAACAAAGGTTCTTGGGGTTGATGGTTTCCTGGTGATAACACCTGCAAATTGCATGTGACCACCAAGTCGGGACAGGATGTGTTGCACATGTGACACCTTCTTCGGAGGAATAGCTCAGCAGCACTCGCTGTCGAGGTTCACAGGACAAATGGCCATTTGTTGTCAAAAGGTATGTGACGACCTTGGAAATTAAGCCCCAACAAGATTCAACACCTTCTGAGAAGAGAAGAAACTTAGTGGGGTAAATAATGTTATAACACGGACAAAGGCCTTTCAGCCCACTGTGTCTGTGCTAGCCATTTTGAGAAATGGTCCAATTTGCCCTGCTTCCCTGTTCTTTCCTCATAGCCCTGAAAATATAAGCAATAATTAATTCCTTTTGAAAATTACTAATGAATCTGCTTCCACCATTTGCTGAAATCATTTTTCATATTTACCCTTAACATCATTTTTCATGATTTTGAACATCTATTGTCTCCCCTTAATTTCTCTGCCCTAGGGAGAGCAATCTCAGTTTCTGTTATCTCTCTGCATAACTAAAGTCCCTTATCCCTGATATCATTCTTATACACCGCTGTATCCCTCCCCAAGCTCTTAACATCCTTCCTAATGTGTGGTGCCCAAATTGGGCATGACCGTCCAGCAGAAACCTAACCAGTAAGTTATAAAAGTTTAGCATAAGTTCCTTACTTATGCTGTGAGGTGTGTGTGGCTATGTGAGGTGTCTGTGTCTGTCCGGCTGTGTGTGGAAATTATTTAACTCTAGCTACATGTTATCGTGCCACTTCAAAACCACCTCCATGTGCGGTGGGTGTTTGGCTGTGTAGTTGAGATTTTTTTACCTGTCCCAACATGTGTTCAGTTGTTTTTTTTAATCGTAAACCAGGAGACTCATCACAATCTAGCAATTGAATCCGGTATAAGTAAGTGCCTTGGGATACAGTTCACTTTGTTCTGCGATTTAGAGTGCATGTTTTCCAATGGGGCACTGGCTACTCTTCTGTGCTCCCAGTGATCAATGCAAGTGTACTGTGGAGAGGGAGAGATAGTTCAAAAGAGCAGTGTTTGAAAGCGATATGTCCAATGCAATACAGCTTTAAAGTAATATTTGGTTCTTTTAGGTTGTGCAGATTTTTTTCAGTGCTGAGAAACATTTTAGTTGTTTGTTAGATTTGAAATCAGTGGCTTTTTGCCAGCTGATGGTTATTGCTTGCTAGAGCTGTAAAAAACATTGTCTACTGTTGCAGTTTTTGCTCTCGTGTTTCCTGTGTTGTTGCCGGCACTGCCCACCTCTGAGCACTGTGATTAAACTTGTTGAACGACATTATTAAATTGTTGTTTGACCTTAAAGAACAACATTTATGTGCAGTTTCACACTGGTGATTTGGCATTCCTGCCCAAGGGGTTTTGGAGTGTATCTAGCAAACAAGCTTAATAATTTATGAGGCAAAACCACATTTCTACTGCGGATCAGTGAGATAAAAGATGGGAATAAATCGTTTTCTATTTCTGGAACTTGGAGTAACAATAAGTACTCCAATGACAGGTATAGCACAGGTTAGATACAGAATAAAACTCCCTGTATGCTGTTCCATCGAACACTTCCATGGCAAGTCGCGCATGGATAAGATACCTAGTAATGCACTATAGGGACTCTGCATTGTCCCTATCAAATCTTGCAATCATCTTAAATACCTCACTTCTTTTATCCTTTAATTTTCCATATTCAACTGAATACAAATGTAGATATGCAACCTGTCTCATGATTTACAATCTGGTGAATCTGCTATGCACCCCTAAAAATGCCAGTGTGTCCTTTCTTAGGTCAAGTGCCCAGAACTGATGGCATACTACAGATGGGGTCTGACCAGACCTCTACAGTTGTAACACAACTTTACACACCTTTGTATTCATGTTCCCTTGAGGCAAAAAACAATGTTCCATTAGTATTATAAAATATTTTTTGCACCTGTCATCTGGTTTTATGCTTGGTGTTCATCCATGGTTCTGTGCGTCTAGCCACTTGGTCACTGGCAACTTGATTGAAACTGTGGAGATTAATTTCACATTGGATTCTTACAATCAGCAGAGACTTTCATCTCAATAGCTTGGGCTGGGTTCAACCCAGATTCCAAAAATGAATGGCCCATATCTAACCCATTATATCAGCCAGTCCTCCTGACATAGGCAGGTGAACATAGTTTCAGTTGTCTTCTTCTAACCTTGTTCCTCTTCCCTTTTCCTAGTCTGATTGCTCCACTGCTGGGTTAGTCCTCGATATGCTAGTCTTCCTGATGGATGCTATCCAGACAAATTTCCAGCAAGCCTCTGCGGTTGGCAGCAGCAGCCGGGCCCAGCAGGCACTCGATGATCTACATACAATGGAGAAGAACATGGAAATGACTGACCAGCTGATGGTACGCCCTGGAACTGGAAATGGAGTGTTAAGGGTTAGAAAGTGTTTGGTACAGTAATTGAGTATGATGAGTGATGTAACGCTGTGTAATATATGTGAACTGTGATATTCCTCCGTAACAAGCAGTGAAAAAAGACCCAGTATCATCCAAGGTCAAATCACATGGTGTAAGCCACTCTTATATAATTTTGTTGTTAGAACTGGTCCTCCAATCACAAAATGCCAAACTATGCGAGCAGCAAACAGAAACCCATAAATAATACATTTAATAATAATCTTTCTTAATGTCGCAAGTAGGCTTATATTAACACCGCATGAAGTTACTGTGAAAATCCCCTAGTCGCCACACTCCGGCGCCTGTTCGGGTACACAGAGGAAGAATTCAGAATGACCAATTCACCTAACAAGCACATCTTCCGGGACTTGTGCAACAATTGGAAATATGTTGTAAAGCAGAGATACATTACAGAGTTGAGTTCACATTCTCCATGAGGGTGAAGCTTGGAGAATTCTCCCACCTTTATTTCAACATGCAGTTCCTACTGCCTTACTCTTTGGATCTGATTGCTTTCCTTGGAAGTATAAAGAGATATAGGAGAGTGGCAGGAATAGATTATGTGGTACTATCCTGAGTGGAAAAGTACATTATAAAATGGCATATTGCAGGGGTGGCTGTGGTAGAGTAACTGCTGTTGGAGGAATTCTAACGGTTCTGCTTCTCACGTTTAGAATAATTTTGCTCATTGCACTTTTCTTTTAATCAAGTGGGTGGGGATGTTGAAGTGTTGTTTGTATTCTGTCTGATTTGAGCTGCTACGTGCTTCTCCGTTTTGTCCTGCTTTTTTAAGGTGCGCTTTCATGAGAATTATTCAAGTTGTGTTTTTGATGCTCTGATGCTTCTAATTGAATGTTCTGATCTCTGTAGGTTCCAACCCTGGGTTCTCAGGAAGGGGCCTTTGAGAATGTGCGGATGAACTACAGCGGGGACCAAGGGCAGACAATCCGGCAGCTAATCAGTGCACACGTGCTGCGTCGTGTGGCAATGTGCGTCCTCTCCTCTCCACACGGCCGACGACAGCACCTGGCTGTTAGCCACGAGAAGGGAAAGGTGCATTTCGTTATCACATTTGGTTTTGAATGTCTCCCTGAATGGAATTTACTGTAGCTAACTATTTAGATTTTTTTTATTATATGCTCATGAGATGTGAGTGTCATTGTCACGGCCACACACGGCACATTTACAGCTGACAACTGAGTAGTTTGCAAGGCAAACATATCTGGCACTGAAATCATATATAGACCAGACATCTTCCCTGATGGATGTTAATGAACTTGGTTAGTGTTTTGAGGCAAACCTGGTAGGTGCTGTTCTGCAAGTTGCCAGATTTATCAAATTCAATTTCAATGACTGTTAACATCTTCATAGAATCATAGAATTTATAATGCAGAAGGAGGCCATTTGGCCCATCGAGTTTTGAAAGAACACCCTACCCAAGCCCACACCTCCTCCACCCTATCCCTGTAACCCAGCAACCCCACCCCACCTTTTTGGGCATGAAGGGCAATTTACACCTAACCTGCACATCTTTGGACTGTGGGAGGAAACCGGAGCACCCAGAGTAAACCCACGCAGACACAGGGAGAACATGCAGACTCCGCAGACAGTGAGCCAAGCCAGAAATCGAACCTGGAACCCTGGAGTTGTGAAGCAACTGTGCTAACCACTGTGCTACCATGCTGCACTGTCCTGCAGTTGTCTAGTACATCTGAACGTACAAAATAGGAGCGGAATAGGCCATTTGGCCCCTTGAGACTCCGCCATTTGATAAATTCTTGGCTGGCCTGTTTGTGTTTCGAGTTCCACATTCTCAGCTATTCCCTTTGATTTCCTATTGATAGATTCCTTTCCCATAGATTATTGTTAATCTTATCAATCTACCTCCGCCGTAAAAATATTCAATGACTCTACCTCAACCGCCTTCTGAGGTAGAGTACCACTAATGTAGAAATAACTTTCCAGAGTACTTCAGAGGCATAAGAGAAAAGTGAGTGCTGAATGAGAGATATATTAGGACGGGTCAACGCGCGAGATCATAGGGCGGGTCAACGCGCGAGATCATAGGGCGGGTCAACGCGCGAGATCATAGGGCGGGTCAACACGCGAGATCAGAGGGCGGGTCAACGCGCGAGATCAGAGGACGGGTCAACGCGTGAGATCAGAGGGCGGGTCGGCGCGCGAGATCAGAGGGCGGGTCAGTGCGTGATATCAGAGGGCGGGTCGGCGCGCGAGATCAGAGGGCGGGTCAGCACGCGAGATCAGAGGGCGGGTCTTAAGGGAAGTTTTAAAAGAGGAGAAATAGATGAAGAGGCAGAGGAGTTTAAAGAGGGAATTTTAGAGTTTGAGATCCTAAACTTTGAAGGTACAGCTGCCAATGGTGGCTGAATGGAGACTGGATTTGGAGGAGTAGAGAGTTTGGATCACGATTGGATGGCTGAAGGAGCTCACAGGGTTACGGAAAGATGAGTCCATGGCTGGATTTAAAAACAACACTAAGAATTTCAAATTCTAGATCGGGTGACTAGGAACCAGTGTAGAGGACGGGAGGGTCGAATGAATGAGACTGAATGTGGGATAGTGTTAGCCTGTCAGTATTTTGGATGAGTTAAAGTTTATAGAGGATAGGATGGGAGGCAGGTCAAGAGGGCATTGGAAAATCTGGAGATGTCAGAGCATTGATAAAGGATTCAGAAGTAGTTGGGCTGGGACCAGGCTGGGGCGATGTTATAGAAGTGTCAGAATGTGTTTTTTGTGATGGAGAGCATATGGGGTTGGAACCTCCGCTCAGGATCCATTTGAATGCTGCTGGTGTGAACAGTCTAGTTTAATCCAAGACAGTTCCTGAGGAAAAGGGTGAGATCAGAAAGTTATCCAAGACTGGAAATCAGACAGACAGTCCATTGGAGCTCCAATTTTGACAACCGTGTAATGGATACATCCACAGAATATCTTTTGTTCAGACTTGACACCATTTATTTTTCCATGTTATAGATCACAGTATTGCAGCTATCAGCTTTACTCAAACAGGCTGACTCAAGCAAGCGAAAACTGACATTGACTCGCCTAGCTTCAGCGCCTGTTCCTTTCACTGTTCTGAGTCTGACCGGAAACCCATGTAATGAGGATTACCTCGCTGTGTGTGGACTCAAGGTAAATGATGCCTGAAACCTTCAGAAAGACGCATCTCTTGTTGAATTTGTTTAGGTGGGATTGTGTCCTTGCCTCCAGAGATACAATCCTATTTGGTTCACAGACGCAAATCTTGGAATTGAACCCAGGTCCATGGTGCTATGAGATAGCAGTGCTAGCCATTGTCCTACCGTGCTGCCAAATGCTATCAAAGATGAAGGACTTTGGTTACTCGAGAAGCTGGGATTAGAGGTGATCAAAATTATCACGAGTTTTTTGATGGCGAAACTGGCTCTACTGGCAGAGGATTCAGATTTAATTTAATTGGTAAAATGTCCAGAGAGAAATTAGAATTTTTTATACAATGGGATATTTCAATCTGGAATGCACTACCTGAGACCTCTGTGTTATGGCAATTGTATGCTCGATGTTCACCCACACGGGTGTCTTACCTCTCTGTTTTACTTTAAGTGCCGCCCTGTCACATGTTTGATGAAAGCACAAATCCAAAACTTTTTGGAAACATCATGGTGCTGTGATGGAAAGCACAGCCTTCTGGAAGGATCTCAACTGTGTTGAAAAGGCCATTAGGAGGGTTTGAATGTCGTTATGGCACCGGCGGAAGGGAAGGAAACAGAGGTGGTTGTGGCATTGGATGCCGAGAAGGCATTTGACCGGGTAGAATGGGGGTACCTGATGGCAGTTCTGGAACGGTTTGGGATTGGACCAAGATTTGTGAACTGGGTCTCGGCAGGGGGGTGGAGGTGGGGGAGCTGCCATTCTGTAGGGCAGGGACTCACTTTAGGTATCTGGAGGAGCAGGTAGCCGGGGGGGCCTTCGTAGGAACAGCATCACTAGTTTAGTGGGGAGAGTGAAAGCCGATCTGGCAAGGTGGGATGGTTTCCCTCTGTCACTGGCGGGTGGGATACAGGCGGTTAAAATGAATGTGTTGCCGCAATTTCTGTTTATTTTTCAATGCCTACCAATTTGAAAATGAAAATCGCTTATTGTCAAAAGTAGGCTTCAAATGAAGTTAATGTGAAGAGCCCCTAGTCGCCACATTCCGGCACCTCTTCGAGGAGGCTGGTACGGGAATTGAACCATGCTGTTGGTCTGCTTTACAAGCCAGCGATTTAGCCCAGTGTGCTAAACCAGCCCCTATGCTCAAGGATTTTCCTGCTTTATTCAGGGAAATTGAGGGAAGGATTACCTCGTTCATATGGGGAGGGAAGGTGGCCAGAGTGATTCCCAAATCTGAACACATCTTGGATTGTCACGGGGAGGAGGCATTAAGGCACACAAAGAAATCCTGCAAATGTTCAAAATAGGTGTAAAATTTCACACATCATATGGGGAGGGAAGGTGGCCAGAGTTAGAAAGGTGCTGCTACAGAGGGGAAGGCAGGCAGGGGGTTTGGGTCTTCTGAACCTGAGTATTACTACTGGGCGGCGAATGTGGAGAAGGTGCTGAGCTGGGTCAGAGGGGTCGATTCCCAGTGGGTCAGAATGGAGGAGAATTTGTGCAGGGGATCAGGATTGAAAGCACTAGCAACAGCACCGCTCCCGATAGCCCCGGGGAAATACTCAGGGAGTCCGGTAATAATAGCTTCATTGAGAATTTGGAGGCAGTTTCGCCAACTGGGGGCAGGGTCAAGGGAAATGCCGATTCTGGGGAACCACAGATTTGAGCCAGGGAAGTGGGATGGAAGATTTCAGAAATGGGAAGAGAAGGGGATTAAGACAAGATTTGTTTCTTTGGGGTCAGTTTGCAGGATTGAGGGAGTTGGAAGCGAAGTATGGGCTGGAGCAAGGGGAAATGTTCAGATACATGCAGGTTTGGGATTTTGCCTGGAAGGAGATACCGAGCTTCCCGGAAGGACCGGTGTCCACATTGCTGGAGGAGGTGCTGACGACGCAGGGACTGGAGAAGGGGGTAGTGTCAGCGGCGTATGGAGCTATTTTGGAAGAGGATAAGGCATCACTAGAAGGGATCAAAGCGAAGTCGGAGAAAGAGTTGGGAGAGGTTATAGAGGAAGGGGTCTGGTGTGAGGTGCTCCGGAGGGTAAATGTCTCCACTTCATGTGCAATGTTGGGGCTGATACAGCTGAAAGTGGCATATAGAGCGCACCTCACGAGGGCGAGGATAAGCCGATTCTTTGAAAGAGTAGAAGATGTGTGTGAGCGTTGCGGTGGGGGAGGGGGGGGGGGGGGGGGGCGCTAATCACGTTCATATGTTTTGGTCCTGTCCAAAGCTAGAGGATTACTGGAAGGAGGTTTTTAGGGTAATTTCCAAGGTGGTGCATGTGAAACTGGACCCCGGGTCCCCGGGAGGCCATATTCGGGGTGTCGGACCAGCCAGGGTTGGAAACGGGTGCGGAGGCAGATATCGTAGCCTTTGCCTCGTTGATCGCCCAAAGGCGGATCCTGCTGGGATGGAGAGCGGCCTCTCCACCCTGTACCCTGGCGTGGCGGGGGGACCTGTTGGAATACTTGACCCTTGAGACGGTTAATTTCGAACCGAGGGGAAGCTCAGAGGGGTTCTACAAGTCATGGGTACTATTTATTATGCACTTCAAGAACTGGATAACATCGAACATTAGTTGGGGGGGCGGGGTGGTGGAGGGGGCTGTGTATATTAAGGATGACTGGGTAATCCCTGATTCCTTTTTGTCATTTGTTTATGTAAACATGCGGGCTGATGTTTGGGGGTTGGTGGGTGGATGGGATCGTTGTTATTGTTATGGGGTTTGACATAATTATTGCTAATTATTGTTTATTGTTGGTGGGTGTAAATACGGGAGAAAATGTGAAAAAGGAGGAGAATAAAAATATTTATATAAAAAACTGTGTTGAAAAGGCATAATTATTGGTCGGCGCTCCCTCTAGCAATCCTTATTAGACATTGAAAGAGGACAGCATCAGATTGGTTGTGTTGACTGCTCAGTCAATTAGTTTGCTCAGCTCACTGTCTAGTTTCATATATCAATAATAATTCCTTGGGTTAAGGTCCAGATCACTAATGTTGACCATGAAACCGTGCTCCAAGCTGTGGAATCACATTGGGGAGGGATTTTTAAAAACTGTTATCACCATACCATTCAAGATTCCCTGTCTGACGGGGTATTATTGATAACTGACAAGAGACCTCGGTCACGTTCCAGATATTTCCCCGTGGCCATGCATAGATCACTGACTTTCCTTCTCTGGGTCATCTCGTGGTCATCCCGTTCCATGTTTAACATTTTAATATATGATCGGGTCGCAATAACGTAATCTGTATGTGCCTCATTCTCCAGGACTGTCATGTTCTGACATTCAGCAATTCAGGATCAGTCTCCGATCATCTTGTTCTCCATCCACAACTCGCCACTGGTAACTTCATCATTAAAGCAGTGTGGCTGCCAGGATCACAGACAGAGCTTGCGATTATAACAGCAGATTTTGTCAAGGTAAGGCTGGGGTAGCAGAGTAAAATCTTTTAGCTGCTCTGCGTTTCTCTTGTGTAACCATGCAGTGGCTAAACTGGTCTTAGTCCTCATTTCAAAGTTGCTTTAATTTAAAGTCGGACAATTCACATGCTCTAGCAACACGAGCTGCTGCAGCAAAACAAGTTAAAAGTGAGGCGCATTTTGAAGTTCATTCACCAGCTGTGTCCTCACCTCTGTTCACAGGTTTATGACTTGTCCACTGATGCTTTGAGTCCAATGTACTATTTCCTTTTGCCGAGCTCGAAGATCCGTGACACAACATTTTTGTTCAATGAAGAAGGGAAGAGTATTATTGTTATCATGTCTTCGGCTGGTTATATCTACACCCAAGTGATGGAAGAAGCAAGCAGTGCTCAGCACGGACCATTCTATGTCACCAATGTGCTTGAAATCACACACGAGGATCTGAAGGTCTGTGGAAAAAATTATCAAGTTCACGTAGAGTTTTGTACAGTGTAATCACTTTATCCAAGTATAATATATTCTCGTTGGTGATGGCACCATGGAAGGCCTCTTCAGTCGAGCACCACAAGCCAACTGGGAAGTGGTGAAACTCAGTTGCTAGAATGGCTTGGCTAGGAATTAGAATTGGGTTGGCTAGGTTAGTTTGAAATCCTCTGGTGAAGGGTCTGGACTTGCAATCCAGACATTGTAAATTCAACACCCAAATTGTTGATTTGTGAAATTTAGGTCAATAAAACTGACAATTTAGGGCTGACAAGGAAACAAATTTGTTGTCCCTACCTGGTCTCACCTCTGAGTGACTTCAGGGCTACTAGAAATGAGCAGTAAATGATAATGTCTTACCATTGTCACCCATATCCGAACAACAGATTCTAATATCCTCTGCTGCCCCTCTTCTGTGTTTTTTTTAAATTTAGAGTACACAGTTATTTTTTAATAATTTTTTCCACTTAAGGGGCAATGTAGCGTGGCCAATCCACCTAACCTGCACATCTTTGGGTTGTGGGGGTGAAACCCACGCAGACACGGGGAGAATTTGCAAACTCCTCACGGCAGTGACGCAGGGCCGGGATTCGAACCCTCAGCACCGCAGTCCCAGTGCTAACCACTGCGCCACATTCCGCCCTCCCTCATCTGTGTTAAGGATTGATCCATCAAGCTACCAAACACATTTTAAATCAAGCCCTTTCTTATCTCTATGTGATGTCACATTGTTTGAGCTGCCTGGTCTCCAGATTATTATTTCCAGTTAATCTGGTATGCAAGAAGCATAATGCTTTACAATCTGCATTTTTAGAAGTAGGTAAGGCCAAAACATTGTTATTGGAACACTGGGTTTCATGGCAAGGTGTATAATATGTTCTGGTGTAGTTTAGCTGTGACAGTGAATGTAGCAACTAAGAATATTTAAGACAGGTTAGAGAAATGGTGACGGAAAGGGGGACCTAGGCGGGCATGTTGGGCCGAATGGCCTGTTCTATGTTGTAATTTCTATGCAAGTATGTATGGAGGTGCTTAAAGTTACAGAAATGTTTTATTTTCATTATCGGGTTTGCTGTAAAGGCAGGCATTTATTGCCCAACACTTATTGCCTTGAGACAGTAGTGATTTAATAGGTTTGCTGTGTGACTTCAGACGGCAGATAAGAGTGAGCAATGTTGGTGTGGGACTGGACTCGCATAATCTGACAGTCTCATGGTTACTCTGACTGACACAACTATCATGATGGAGTTTAAATTATCCCCCTTAGTTCAGACCAAAATGTGTGATTTCAAGAACAAATTTGATATAGCTCTTGGGACTGAAGGGATCAAGGGATATGGAAGACCAAAATATTGTGATTTCAAGAAGGAATTAGATATAGCTCTTGGGGCTAAAGATTTCCAGGGACCTGAGGAGAAGGCTGGATCAGAGTATTGAATTTGACGATTCAGCCATGATCGTAATGAATGGAGGAGTGTGCTCGAAGAGCTGAATGGCTTAATCCTGCTTCTATTTTCTATGTATGTAATTTTCTCTATATTGTTAGCCCTGTAACATTATCACTCTTCTAGCGTACGCTCTTTTTATTGGTGGGACATCTGCACCTCAAGTTCAAATATAAAACATATAGTGCTTTAACTCATCATTGGATTGTTGTTTTCATTGCATTCTCTTCTATGTATACACCTGAACATAGTTCTTTCTCCCTTTCTTTCCAGGACAGTAATGGTCAGGTTGCAGGTGGTGGTGTCTCTGTTTATTACTCCCATGTTCTGCAGATGCTGTTTTTTAGTTATAGCCAGGGCAAATCCTTTGCTGCCATGCTAAGTCGCACAACATTGGAAGTGCAACGCCTGTTCCCAATCAATATGAAAAGGTCAGTGAACCTAGGGATTGTCTCTAAGGAGATAAGGGACAAATGTTTCTTTTGTCATCTTTGAGGAACCTGCTGAATTAGTTTTACATTTTCTGAGTAATGTGATTACGTTCATTAATTAAATGCCCCAGCAGAGACTGGTTTACAGAATGGTGACCAAAAGCAAAAAAACTAAATGCTGGAAACTTGTGTCAGACAGTGTCTGAGAGAAAGCAGACAGGTTAAAGTTTCAGGTACAGTGTCTTGGCCAGAACAGTGTACATCTGAAATACCAACTTGCATGTTCGCTCCATGGCTGCTTACAGCAAGTGTATTCTGGGCCATGGAGGATAAATATGGACAGTAAGAAGTCTTACTGCTCCGAAAGCTTGTGTTTGAAACAAACCTGTTGGACTTTAACCTGGTGTTGTAAGATTTCTTACTGTGCTCACCCCAGTCCAATGCCGGCATCTCCACATCATGATTAATATGGAGTCAGCTGAAAGTGTCAGACAGCTAAAATCAAATAACCCTATTCATGTCTCTCTCTCTAGTCTACCTCTGTTCTTCCCTTCTCTCCCTTTTGGCTTTTCCTCTTTTTCCATTACTCCCTCTCTTGCCCCTCTTCATTCCTTCCTGCCACCCCCTCCCATGATTTCCCTCCTGCTCTCCCTCCCACGGTCTCTACCTGCTCTGTCCCACACCATCCCCTCTCCCTTTCTTGATGTCAGTCTGTTTCCATGAAGTTTGCATCATCTTTTCAATCCGTGTGGTTCAGTAAATATGGTTCATATTTGTCTTCCTTTATTTTCCTCTCTGCAGTTCAAATGGTGGCAGTGGGAAGACTGTTCCTGCCCTGTGCCAGTGGTCAGAGGTGATGAACCATCCTGGCCTGGTCTGCTGTGTACAACAGACCACAGGAATTCCACTTGTCATCATGGTCAAACCGGATACCTTCCTCATCCAGGAAATCAAAACTCTACCAGCTAAAGCCAAGGTCAGTCACCGTCTCAGAGAATTCAGGCCTTCGACAAACTGTTGTCTGAAAGGACAGAGACATGAATTCAACCATTTAAGTGTTCCTAATTGTAGATTTATTCTGAATCATTTTTTTGGGTACATTCATGTAATTTTCTATCAGCAAAAATACAGAAACCTCTTATGCAGTTTCATGCAGATTATTTTAAATGGGCTCAGTGTAACATAAGAGTACTGGAACCAAGTAATCCTGAGAGAAATGTAATATTTAATCTGGGAAAGAGAGACAAAACTGCAGATATTGCGAAGAGAATTAATGAAATTAGGCTGTTGAGCACCTAATCCACATAGCACTACTCAGCGATTGCAATTTATTTGATTCCGCTACTGGCTTCAGATTCTGCTTTCGTTGCCTTATTGACAGTCGGAGCTGGTGACTCAGTGCAGCGGCTGAGCTAAAGATTGCCACTGCTGTTTTCACTGTTCAGACGACTGAAGGAGGGATACCTCAATCACCCTGCAGCTGAGTTATTCAGCTGAATGTTCTCTGGTGATTTGCCTTCCACAATCCTGTATTCTTTCCCTAAATTGAGAGGTAAGAAAATAAAGTAAAAACACCAAATACTGAAACTATGTGGCTGGAAAAAGAGAAGATAATTAACTGAGGGCAGCACGGTGGCCCAGTGGTTAGCACCGTGGCCTCACGGCACCGAGGTCCCAGGTTTGATCCCAGCTCTGGGTCACTGTCCGTGTAGAGTTTGCACATTCTCCCTGTGTTTGCATGGGTTTCGCCCTCCACAACCCAAACATGAGTAAACTAGGTGGATTAGCCATGCTAAATTGCCCCTTAATTGGAAAAAGTTGAATTGGGTACTCAAAATTTATAAAATTAACAATAAAAATAATTAACTTTCCAGATGGGACATTTCATCAATACTAGCATGGACAGAAACCTCCTTATATGACTGCTCAACATACTAAGGGAAAGGGGGAGAATCATAATTAAAGGTCACAAGTGCAGAAGTGCCAAGTAGTGGAGAGATAGCTGATCGGCATAATACCTTGGGAACGGAGAGTTTTCTGTGTCTCCTTTTCAGTTCCAATGAAGGGTTACTAACTGAATTATCGGCCTGTTCTTTCAGGGTCTCTCTCTCAGTGGCTCATCTTATCCAGTGAGTAGCTGAGCCACACGGAACAGGAAGTTGTCAGTTTTGTGGGTGCTATAGTTAAGTTCAGGAATCCTGGATTAGAGATGGTGTAATTGTCTTAGGTTCCTATTCCAGATCACTGACCAGTGGCCTGTGCTGAATGTTGGGAAGGGACAGGATCATGATTGTCTCTGATGCCTTTATGAAGAAGCAGGTTGTTAGTCTTAGCATTCAGTCAGATTGGCACAGGAACATTAACAATTTACCAGAAGGCACTTAGTGCCCAGGTTCTCATTTTGAGTAGAGACAGCATATTACTGTGAATAGGATATTATATTTATCAGCTGCCTCTTTATAATGCTAGGTATATCCATGCTTGTGACCTCCACGTGTGGTTCTTCATTACTTTGGAGAGTCCTAGAAAATGGGTTGCAGGTGGGCAAGAGTTGCTAGAGTGGGCTGAGGAATCTTTTCTATTCCTTTAAAAGTAGAGTGGGGGGAAGATCTCAAATTTAAGAATGATTAAATTGACGAAGAGGATCTCAGCAGGGTAATTTGTTATAAATGATAAACCTAGGGCAGCATGGTGGCGCAGTGGGTTAGCCCTGCTGCCTCACGGCGCCGAGGTCCCAGGTTCGATCTCGGCTCTGGGTCACTGTCCGTGTGGAGTTTGCACATTCTCCCCTTGTTTGCGTGGGTTTCATCCCCACAACCCAAAGATGTGCAGGATAGGTGGATTGAACCCGCTAAATTGCCCCTTAATTGGAAAAAAAATGAATTGGGTACTCTAAATTTAAAAATGAAATAAATAAATGAAAAAATTGAAGAACAACAGTTACATTGGAGTGGATAGTCAATTCCAGCAAACGCATTTGCAGCATTCAACAGTAGCGAGAAATAGAAAAGCTGAAAATGGTCAGATTAGCAAGTGAACAGTCTTAGCAGAAGGTATTTATAAGAGCGTTGCTTGTTCCCAAATTATAATATTCTTGTGTCCCCACCCCGTCCCCAACACCCGTTTATATTTTAGATCCAGGACATGGTTGCAATTCGCCACACAGCCAGCAATGACCAGCAAAGAACCACTATGATACTCTTGTGTGAGGATGGCAGCCTGCGGATCTACATGGCAAATGTCGAGAATACGTCCTATTGGCTACAGCCTTCGCTGCAGCCCAGCAGTGTCATCAGCATCTTGAAGCCAGTCCGCAAGCGCAAAGCTGTAGCTGCCAGTAAGGTTTTATGTATAGAAATACCCTGCTTAGGTTAAAGGAGAGAGAGAGAGAGAGAGACCGTGAGAAAGTGTATGAATATAGTGATGGCACACTTGTGTATTTCGCGCAGGAAACGTATCCTGGCTAAGCCATCCACACTGTTCTTATGCTTGAAGTGAGCAGGCTGGCCCACTCTTCAGGACCTTTTTAAATAATTCTTGGGGAATGGAGCTTGCTTTCTTTAGTAATATTTTTACTGTTGAGTTACTAAGCCCAGTAATGCATGCGAACAAAATTGATAAATGCAGCTGGAAAGTTGTGAATTAATCATGAGTTGATTCTTACCTCTCTCGACTGAAGCTATTTCTAATCCCTGTGCACTGCCACCTTGTGCAGTGCCACCTTCAAATCTCCTCAGCCAATTCTCCTTGTATCACATGCAAGTAAAGAATAAGGCATGTTCGGAATTTTTCTAATCTTATTTAAAGTGGATGGTGGTGCTGGGACTTGAGCCCCAGGTCTTTCCACTGAGATTTGGCAGCTGCGTCCTTTTCAGTTTTCTATATTCTTGAGATTGGTCATAATTACAAACTATTTGGACCTTGTAATAAAACATAGCACTGCAATATTTGTCCCCATGGTTTTTTGTCTTTAAACATATATCTGCAAAAAACAGACTGCTTGAAATATACAGCAGGTCAATTAGCATCTGAAAGGGTGAGTCAGGTTCATGTTTGAGGTGGTCTCCTTCAACTGACGGATTCTCATTCTGAACAGACAGAATGATTCCACAAGATGTGTATAAAAGTACTGACAACATTAATCACTCACAGTTGAGAATGTATAATATGTTTTGATTCAGAGCTGCATATTTAGATATTTATAAATAAATATAAATCTACACACACACGGGGAGAATGTGCAAACTCCACACGGAGTGACCTGGGGCCGGGATCGAACCCGGGTCCTCGGGGCCATGAGGCAGCAGTGCTAACCACTGTGCCGCAGAGTCGCCCCCCAGAATCTAATAATATTCATGGCCTCCAGTGACTTGCAATACTAAATAATCTTTGAGCTAAATGCATCGATGTACAGCTTGTGCTTGGTGGTTTGAATCGTGCACGAAAGAGCCAGATAAGTTTTTTTTTTCTCAGTAAAAAAACATTCGTAGCATGGTAAGTGTTTTTAGTAGCAACTTGAATAATGAATGAACTATTGATGGGCTTCTTTTGGTGCCTCTGTTTGCAGCAACCCGCACCTCCAGTCAGGTAACATTTCCAATTGATTTCTTTGAGCATAACCAGCAGCTGACGGATGTTGAGTTTGGAGGAAACGACTTGCTCCAGGTGTACAACATGCAACAAATTAAACATCGACTCAACTCCACGGGCATGTATGTTGCCAGCACAAAGGTATGAGTCCACCAGATAGCAATAGCATTAACTCTTTATTAAAAAAAAAAGATTTTGCTCATTTTTGATCTGCTGTCAACTATTTGGCAGATCCCAACCACCCTTCAAAATTTCCATATTGCAAGAGGCGTAAAAAGTGTATTCAGTTGGGCGGCACAGTTGCGCAGTGGTTAACACTGCTGCCTCACGGCGCCGAGGACCCGGGTTCGATCCTGGCCCCGGGTAATTCTCCGTGTGCAGTTTGCACATTCTCCCATGTATCTGCATGGGTCTCACCCCAACAACCCAAAAATGTGCAAGGAACGTGGATTTGCCATGCTAAATTGCCCCTTAATTAGGAAATAAAATTGGGTACTCTAAATTTAAAAAAAGGAAAGTGTATTCAGTGAATATTAGAGGACACCGCACAATGGTGACCAGTTGGTTCACCGTGCTTGCAAAATGGCTCATTAGTTCCATTCTCCTTTTCCCGTAGCCTTGCAAGTTTCTCCTTTTCAAGTATATCTCCAATTCCCTTTTGAAAGTTACCATTGAATCTGGGATGCACTCCAAAACATCATAACCAGCTGTGTGAAGCAAAACAAATCTCCTCATTTTGTGCCTGATATTTTCTTTTGACGATTACATTAAGTCTGTATCCTCTTGGCAATGTTTGGATTGCTTGATCAGGAAGAAAGTTTGTGTGATTATCAACAACCAACAGAACATAATGTGCAAATGCAAGATTGCAGGCAAGTTTACTTAAGTTTGTAGCATGTTGAGTATTTTTGATAACTCATTTTGCCAAGTATAATTACATCCGCAATTTTATTGCAATTTTGGGCCTCCTTTCAAAAGGAAACTGAATTGATATGGGCTCTGAGAACAAAGACCAGAGAAATCTGAGACACAGCTGTGCTTCTTGTAGAAGATAGAACGAGGACAGCAGACAGATTTTTAATATGTTGATAAACTAAAGGCAATGTTAACACTCTTAGAGCACGAGATTTGGAAATCTTAACCAAGACTGATGGTTGGCAATTAGCAGATGCCAAATTCATATCCTGGACATTTTGCTGATTGTTATCGGTGATGTGAGGGGGGGTCGTTTACAGATTTTATGCTGTGTTACCTGTGGAACTACTATTCATTTGAACAACTTGTTTTGGACACATTGCAGCTCCTAAAGCTAACCTGTGAATGATAATTGTCGTGTAGTTGATTTGTGTTGCTAGACATTTGTGTCCTTGCTGTAAATCTGAGTGCAACAAGAAATACCCAGTTCTAATATACTGTTAAGCGTTGACAGCAGCAATTGTTGAAGATGTAACAAGTTGTCTATGACAATGTGCTTATTTTCTACAATGTGCACCATTTTCTACAGCTGAATGTCCAGAAAACCAATGGCAACTTTCTTCTCACAAGAGCATCTGTGCACCTATGATTTTGGCTCAGACCATCATCTCAACTGTCACCTCAGGCAAAGTCTGGAGGGACCAAACATTCATATGCTACTCTGAATTTTCCTTCCCTCAAATCTGGCTGAGTTACAAAGATTGCTTTTATCACCTCCCTCACATTTCTTGGTTTTATCCTTTGCCTTCTCTTCTCGAGGGTTGACTCATGCTGGTCTCTGAGTCCATGTCACCCAAAAGATCTTTGCTTTATATTCTTGCAAAGCTCTACTGGCTCACATGACTCAGAAAATTAATTTAAAAAACTTTACTCTTGGTGATTTTTGGCCAAATATTTGTGCACACAATTCCCAGCTCCATTCCTGGTGTACACCTTATTCTACAGTCTTTCTGCTTCACCATTAATGGATATCTTTCAGCCACTGTGCGACTGCTCTCTAGACGATCTTGTCTAAACATTACCTCCCTATTTTCAACAGCCTCCTAAAATCCTGTTGTTTTTCTATTGTCTGCAGTGTCTTTGAAAATGAACCAGGGTCCAATGTAGAGTAGCATATTGCAGTAATCAGATTCTCATTTAGTTTATTGCTGTTATTTTAAATGTTTGCTGTGGGTTGATGGAAGAGACTGTGGCATGGATAATGCTACAATTGCATATCTTCCCTGTTTGATGTCAGTCTGTAATGGTGGACCAGAGGAAGTTTAATAATTGGGCGAATAGCAAGTAGATATGCATTTGATTTGATCTGTTTTTGGTGTTCAGATTCCATACTTTGTCCTTTACAGCCAGGTGGATTTACAGTGGAAGGTGTCAACAACAATGCCACCATGGTAATGACAGGAATGAGGATCCAGGTTGGGACACAGGCCATTGAGAGAGCACCGTCCTATATTGAGATTTTTGGTCGCACAATGCAATTGAACTTGACGAGAGCTCGTTGGTTTGACTACCCATTTACCCGTGAAGAAGCACTACAGGCTGATAAGAAGCTCACCATTTTTGGTAAGTGATAACTAGCCAATAGAAATGCATGTAATCCAAGTTTATAAAACATGTTACCCTATCAGTGATAGGCAGCATGGTTTTGTGCAGGGAAGGTCATGTCTTACAAACCTAATAGAATTCTTTGAGGAAGTGACAAAGTTAATTGATGAGGGCAGGGCTGTAGATGTCGTATACATGGACTTTAGTAAGGCGTTTGATAAGGTTTCCCATGGCAGGTTGATGGAAAAAGTGAAGTCGTATGGGGTTCAGGGTGTACTAGCTAGATGGATAAAGAACTGGCTGGGCAACAGGAGACAGAGAGTAATGGTGGAAGGGAGTGTCTCAAAATGGAGAAGGGTGACTAGTGGTGTTCCACAGGGATCCGTGCTCGGACCACTGTTGTTTGTGATCTACATAAATGACCTGGAGGAAGGTATTGATGGTCTGATTAGCAAGTTTGCAGATGATACTAAGATTGGTGGAGTTGCAGATAGCGAGGAGGACTGTCGGAGAATACAACAAAATATAGATAGATTGCAGAGTTGGGCAGAGAAATGGCAGATGGAGTTCAATCCAGGCAAATGCGAGGTGATGCATTTTGGAAGACCAAATTCAAGAGCGGACTATATGGTCAATGGAAGGGTCTTGGGGAAAATTGATTTGCAGAGAGATCTGGGAGTTCAGGTCCATTGTACCCTGAAGGTGGCAACGCAGGTTGATAGAGTGGTCAAGAAGGCATACAGCATGCTTGCCTTCATCGGACGGGGTATTGAGTACAAGAGTTGACAGGTCATGTTACAGTTGTATAGGACTTTGGTTCGGCCACATTTGGAATACTGCGTGCAGTTCTGGTCGCCACATTACCAGAAGGATGTGGATGCCTTGGAGAGGGTGCAGAGGAGGTTCACCAGGATGTTGCCTGGTATGGAGGGTGCTAGCTATGAAGAAAGGTTGAGTAGATTAGGATTGTTTTCGTTGGAAAGACGGAGGTTGAGGGGGGACCTGATTGAGGTCTACAAAATTATGAGAGGTATGGACAGGGTGGATAGCAACAAGCTTTTCCCAAGAGTGGGGGTGTCAGTTACAAGGGGTCACGATTTCAAAGTGAGAGGGGGAAAGTTTTTTACGCAGAGGGTGGTGGGTGCCTGGAACGCTTTACCAGCGGAGGTGGTAGAGGCGGGCACGATAGCATCATTTAAGAAGCATCTAGACAGGTATATGAACAGGCGGGAACAGAGGGAAGTAGACCTTGTAAAATAGGAGACAGGTTTAGATAAAGGATCTGGATCGGCGCAGGTTGGGAGGGCCGAAGGGCCTGTTCCTGTGCTGTAATTTTCTTTGTTCTTTGTTCATAAGAGTATCATAGCTGTCTCTCTACACTAACCAGTCGTGCCCTTGGTGAGATTGGCCAAGGTTATGTATTTCTGTATTAACGCCCTGTAACTGTTACACACCTGTTCAGCTCTCGGTCCCAGTTTCTGAACTCAGCCTCGGAGTATACAAGAAACTTCAGCTATTTCTGTTCTTTGGGAATAAGTTCATTGCTGTTCTCCAAGTCTAGAGCTCTGGCAGAGATTTAGGCCCAATCCACCTTTATTTCTTATGCGTTGATGTATCCATCTTGTTTTGTTCAAGACCTTGTTATGTTTCATTTTTATTTCCCTGGCTCTTGCAGTTGGTGCATCGGTTGATCCAGCGGGGGTCACAATGGTCGATTCAATAAAAATCTACGGGAAAACAAAGGAACAATTCGGTTGGCCCGATGAACCTCCAGAGGATTTCCCGTCGGCCTCTGTAAATAATGTCGCTGTTCCAAGTGTTAGCCAGAGTAACAGCACAGGAGAGGTGGACTCAGCCGCTCCAACCTCCACCAGTGGCTCTGTCCTCGAGAGGTAGGCACGAGCTGGAATTGCTTCAAGTTATGTGAACTGCTTATTAACTCCCGGCTCTTCAATTGGTGAGGAACAAATGAAGAATGGTGTATGTAATATTGACAGCATTGTAAATTTGATTCCATTGAATAATAAATGCCAAAATACATTTTGTTGTCCCAGCTTTTGACTCCCAATGGTAAAAAAATTGACGAGGATAATGATGCACAGCAATCGTTTACATGAGAAATGATTTTGTCCTTCTTGCAACATTTGTTCTGTAACCAAAGCCTGGGCATATTAGAGTTTCTTCTTGCTGAACCATGTGTGGCTGTTGTGTGAGAAGCTTTTCATTGCAGCATGATCTCAGACTGTGTCCTGAGCTTGTAGTTCCTGCACAGGTGGATGCATATGTTGCTAGTGTTTCAGTGAACATTTGAATTGGGAAGTATTTAAGATGTACAAATATTTAAAAACAATTACTACTCCTTTCACTTTTCCTCCCTCTGTCCTGTTTAAAACCCTCGGCATATCTGTTCTAATCTCTGCCATGGATACTCGATTTTAGTTCCCTGTGTCCATTCTTGGGTGTATATTGTGGCGATTGTTCCAGGCCAGAGCCCATTACTTATATTGCACTGTTTTCTTTTCATTTCTCTTGACCCCTTTCAGACCTGTCTGCCCTGTTTCTTCCCCTTCCTGTCTTGCCACCTTTATGTTTGCTCCCCTAATTAATAACTTTCACTGTCTCCCGACTATTCCAGACTTTGAGTCCCCATTGAATAAACATTCAGCTACTCCCTATGCCTCTCTTGGCTTCCTCGGAAGGGCCATTGCACACTTTGTACAGGTAGCAAATCCAGCTGCTCATCCTCTCAGCTTGTCAACCTACCCACCCAGTATGTTAGTTGGGAGTTAAATACAACCACCTCCCTGTTCTGTTTCTCTATCCACCAGAGCCGCTTGAACTCCTGTAACAAAATATCAATTACCGAAAACAAGGCCCTTATTTTGAATTCATGCATTGATATTCTTGGAAATTGGAAATTTGGTTTATTGGTGACATCACCTTGCCCTTCACCAAAGCCTCTGAGGCTTACTATACTTCCCACCATCTCTCCTCCACAGGATTAGGGAAAACCCCAAGGCGTTCTACACTTATGTGAGAAATAAGAGGGTGATCACCACCATACCCCCTTCCAACCCTCATTTCCTTTCTGCAGCTGTCAATTTGCTCAACCACGCCCTCAACTCTATCTTCCAATGCCCTTGTGCCCAGAAAGAATATTTGCGCCCTCATCTTGGTTCATCCCCTGGTCTGTCCCCACCTTGGCTCCCACATGTCCAAGGGCTAAATCAATGCATAGCTGGAGCCTAACTGCTTGGCCATCCATCGAGCTAGGCCACATGAGCAATTCTGCCTCAATCACCTCTGCTCAAATTGCTCACAATTCCTGGATTATCCTGGACAACAAAAAATAACAGATTTTTTACATGATCAACCGTCTGCTTAAACCCCTCGCACGTATTTCCTTCACCCTCTCCACCTTCACCTCCCATCAAGCGCTCTTCCTCCCCAACCTTGAATCAACATCTTTCTCTATTTTCTCTCCTATCTCCCTTCTCCAAGCTCATCTTGTCCTTGGGACCTTTTTCCAGCTCTCTTGACCCCATCACAATAAACTGCTAATCACCTAACTTCTCTTCCTGATTCTGATGTTGGCTACCATTGTAAGTGGTTCCTTTTCCTCGGATATTGTTCCCATCAAAACTTCCACTCTCAACTTCTTTGTAAAAGCTCCTGCCCCATTTCCAACCTCCCTTTTGGCTCCTTAAATGTGCTGTTGCCTCACAAATTCATACCCACCTAGGGCAGCACAGTTGCCTCACGGCGCCGAGGTCCCAGGTTCGATCCCGGATCTAGGTCACGTTAGTGTGGAGTTTGCATATTCTCCCCGTGTTTGCGTGGGTTTTGCCCCCACAACCCAAAAGATGTGCAGGATAGGTGGATTGGGTCACACTAAATTGTCCTTAATTGGAAAAAATAAATTGGGTACTCTAAATTTATTTTTAAAAAACAAATCCACACCAACCTTTCCACGTTTGAATCTCTCAACTCTAAATTCCACAGCAGCAAAACAGACCAAATCAAATTCACAAATCACATCTTCTGTGACCATCTATTTTCTCTTCTTGATCTGCCTGCAGTCTTTTGACACTGCTGACTTCTTTAATCCCTCTCAAGTGTTGTCCTTTTAGCTTCCCCACCTTCTTGACTTAGCTCTGCTCTTGACTAGCTAAGAATAGCCAAAACAAGGGCGGAATGTGGCGCAGTGGATAGCACTGGGACTGCGGCGCTGAGGATCCGAGTTCGAATCCCGGCTCTGGGTCACTGTCCGTGTGGAGTTTGCACATTCTCCCCGTGTCTGCGTGGGTTTCACCCCCCACAACCCAAAGATATGGAGATAGGTGGATTGGACAGACTACATTGCCCCTGAAGGGAAAAAAAAATAATTGGGTACTCTAAATTTATTTAAAAATGAATAGCCAAAGCATCTCCTACAAAGGTTTATCTTTGCATCTTCTCACTGTTTTCTCCAGTGTCCACCAAGGAATGATCACGCGCTTCTTATCTACATGCTACCCCACAGTTATATCATCCGACCGTGTGTATGCTAACAATAGCTGACGCTATGTTACTTGACCTCTTCATTTCCTTTTTGTTATCAGACTGCTTGTCCAACACCCGGACAGCTACAGTTTCCTTCGACTAAACACTGGGTAACCAAAAGCTTTGTCAGTGGCCCCACAACAAATTCCATACCTTTACCATTGATTCCATCCCCCTCCCCCACCTCTCTCTGGTTGAACGAGACTGTTTGCAACTGTGCCATCCTATTCTACCCTGAGCTGAGCATTTGATCCTTATCAAAAGACCACCTAGTTCAGCCCCCGTTTCTCCAAAATCCTTAGTCATTTCTTTGAACTATTCCAGTGGTTCTTGACCAGGCTCCTACCCTCTGTAAATTTAATGTAATTGAAAACTCTATTGACTGCATCGAGACTGTTCACCGATCTCTTCTATGCCTACGCTGGCCAATGCCTCAAAATTCTCAGCCACATGTTTAAATCCCTGGATACCTGCAATCTTTTGAAAACCTTCTCTTCACACCCCTGCCCCGCCAACCCCAAAATCTTCTTTGACTCTGGTTTTACGTACATCTACCCACCATCCTCACTTTGTCTTTGTCTAACCTTGACAGTTGCGCATTCGACCTAAAACCATGGAATCCCATCTCTCAACCCTTTCTTCTCTCTCCCTATTGATATCATCCCTGAAAATTCCTCTTTATCACTTTCCATTTTCTCATCTTTTGGGATAAAGGTCAAATTGGGTTAGATGGTGTGGTAATGTCACTAGACTAGCAGTCCAGAGACCCAGACTGATGCTCTGGGGAAATGGGTTCAAATTCTTCAACAACAGCTGGTGCAATTTAAAATTCGATTAATAAAATTTGGAATCAAAAGCTAGTCCCAGTAATGGTGACCATGAAACTGTTGTTGAAAAATCCATCTGGTTCATTGATGTCTTTTAGGGAAGGAAATTTGCCGTCCTTACCTGCTCAGGCCTACATGTGCTTGACTCTTAATTGCCCTCTGGAATGACCAATTAAACCACTCGGTTCAAGGACAACCAGGGATAGGCAGCAAAAGCTGGCCCATATTTCATGAAAGAATAGAGAGAAAAAAATGACTGATTATGCCTCAGCCCAGCACTTGTGGATTTTTTTTCTATTTAAGGCACCGTAGAAATGCACTTTGTTGACCAAGGAAAGAGATTGAGTAAACTTTTTATTTTAAATTTAGAGTACCCAATTCACATTTTCCAATTAAGGGGCAATTTTAGAGTGGCCAATCCACCAACCTGCACATCTTTTGGGTTGTAGGTGCGAAACCCACGCAGACATGGGGCGAATGTGCAAACTCCACATGGATAGTGACCCAGGGCAGGGATCAAACCTGGGACCTCGGCGCCATGAGGCAGTAGTGCTAACCACTGCACCACTGTGCTGCCGCGATTGAGTAAATTTGAGGATATGGGGCATCTCTCAGTTAAGACTCAAAGAGGGGCACAAAATTATGTTTATTTTCTTGCTTCAAAGCATTAATGATAGTTCAACATCTCCAGATGTTTAAAAAGAACTGTGGCCAATTTAATATCTGAAAGGAAATTTAAAATGTAAGTCTCAGATCGGCAAATTTTGAACTACAAAGAGTTTGTTTGCACCTTGGCAAATACAGGAATCAAGGTTTAGGGGAAACCAGGGGCGAAATTCTCCCAAAACGGGAGAAATCGTAAAACTGCCGTAAAACCCGGGCGGGTTTTACGGCAGCGCGCCCCTTCCCGACGGGGGACCGATTCTGGTCCCCCGTCGGGGCTAGCAGCCCGACGTCGGAGGCTCCGACAAGTCGGGCTTAACGAAAATCGTTAAGCCCGCTTGCCGGAGTTAGCGCCGGCTGACGCGTCATATGACGTCAGCCGCGCATGCGCAGGTGGGAAGACTCCACCCGCGCATGCGCGGGCCGGGTTGCCCCTCAACCGCCCCGCGTATTGATACTGCGGGGCGGCGGAAGGACAAATAGTGCGCGGGCATCGGGCCCGCTGCCCGCGATCGGTGCCCACCGATCGCGGGCCCATGGCACCCTTGGCACGGCCGTGGTACTGCCGTGCCAATCGGTGCCATGGTTATTTTTTGCGAGTTTGTCACGACGTTTTTACGAACGGCAGGACCAGGTGTGTTTGCCGTTCGTAAAAAGGTCGTAAAGGGCTGGGACTTCGGCCCTTCTAACAGCTGAGAATCGCTGCCGGCCGTAAAAAAACGGCGGCAGCGATTCTTGTCGGGATTTCGGCGGGGGGGGGGGGGGAGAATAGCGGGAGGGCGTCAAAAAAGTCGGGAAGGCCCTCCCCCTATTCTCCCACCCGTCGTGGGGGGGGGAGAATTTCGCCCCAGATCTTTAAATATTGAGTCTATAATGGGGAAGGGGAAATGAGGGTAATCTGATACTCAAGTTATCAGTAGCAAGTATGTCAAGGACTTAAAACAAATTGATATGTTTCCTGAGTGGCTTCAGCTTGTCAGGTATTGCTACAGGGGTTGTGAATGTTGTAGGGTTTTTCTGAAAGGTAACAGACAGGTTATACACCAGTCCTACACACTCTAAAAGTGGAGACAAGACTGTGCTTTTTAAAACCGCAGTATGTTTCTCCATTTGAAATTGAAACCTCCAGAGGGATTCCCCCCCAAACGTATTTAGCTTGAAAATTGTGACCATGTTTGCGTGCTTAAATGAGTCAATTTCCATAATTACAAGCCATGCACTGAATGGTATCATCTAGATATAAAAGCTGAGAACTGCAAAGAATCCATCTCCACTGGGCTTGCCATCCTTCTGTGAGAACCTTGTGCTCTGTGCTGATGGCCAAATATTTCACAGCATTCTCTTTGCATGACTCATCCCATCTACTGTGTGCAGATTCTGCATGCCTGGCTGCTCATCTCCTCTTTCAATTTCTTTTCTGAAGTGGTAAAAGGATTGTGTTTGCTTTATTTAAAGTTCTCACGTGGTTTTCTTTTCTGTTGTTCCCTGAAAGTTGTGAGACTGAATCCCTAAGCTCCTTAGACCGGTTAGTATCCCTCCTTTCTCTTTATCCTGTTCTCTCTTACATTTGTGTCTGTGTGTTCGTGGCATCTCACTATTCAAAACAGCAGTAACCCCACACATTTTTGTCATTTGAACCTGCAAAATAATACTGAATCTAAGACACATGTTTAAATCAATGAAAACCTCCAGGCATGTCAGACGTCTTGTATGGATTGCCTCAAATGTCCCATCAGTGTGGAGGGTGTGAATAAATTACTGGCTGGTTGAATTTTGTGGCACTATCACCAGGTTGCATGTATTTGATTTTTAAAGCTGTTTTTGGTACTTTTATCTCTGGGAGATTATATTGACAAGTACCTTGAGAGTAAATTAAGTAGTTTAGCCTCATACAACAACAGCTACTTATTTTATATAGCACCTTTAACATAGTGAAATGTCCCAAGGTGCTTCACAGGAATGCGATTAAACAAAATTTGACACTAAGCCACATAAGGAGATATTGGGCAGATGACCAAAATCCTGGTCCAAGAGGTAGGTCAATTTAGGGAGCACCGTAAAAGAGGAAAGAGACATAAACAGTTAGGATAATTTGAGAGGGAATTCCATAGCTTAGGGTCTTGGAAGCTGAAGGCGCGCACATCAATATTGGGGCAATTAAAATTGGATATGTGCAAGAGGCCATAATTGGAGAAGTACAGATAAAGTCTTGTTGGATTGGATTGGATTTGTTTATTGTCACGTGTACCAGGGTACAGTGTAAAGTATTGTTCTGCGTGCAGCTCCGACAGATCATTCCGTACATGAAAAAAAAATACATAATAGGGCAAACGTAAAATACACAATGTAAATACATAGACACTGGCATCAGGTGAAGCATACAGGAGCGCAGTACTACTCGGTAGAGAAGATGTGTGAAGATATCTGATCAGTCCATAAGAGGGTCTTGTGAATGATTTGAACAAGGGTTCAGGTGTAAAATCTTCATAATTTTGCAGACAGTGCCAGAATAAAAGGAAGAACATGTAATGAGAGAGAAAACACTGCACGATTCAGAAGAATGTTGACATTGCAATTAATTTAAGTTACTAATACAAGTACCTTGAGAGTAAATTAAATAGTTCAATGTGGATAAGAATAAAATAAAGAGAGCAAGAACGCAAAAGGGGGAAATATGTCTGAATGGAAGAGTGAGGTGGTGGGCTGATACAATTATAATGACTAACTTTATTAAACTGTCAGTATAATCCTTTGCTGCAGTGAAATGTCAAATAAGATTGTGTTGCAAGAGTAAAGGGATATTGTAGAGGGATGTTGATGTATACGGCATTCGTTAGACTCCCATCTGAACTACTTGTGTTACATGTTCATAATGTTCCTGTCGCCCTTTCAGAGATCGCAGATGAATAATGAAGCTAATGTTCAGTTAATCTTGTTGAAGTTTTGAAGATTGTGAATAGAACTGAATAATTTGGTAGTGTCAGCATGGGAAACATTCAATATGATAAAGCATTTGAGTATTATTTGAAGCAGTAGTATAAAAGGGTTTTGGAACTGGGAGAGAAGGGATTGAATGATATGGCAACAAGGCGAATGGTTGGAGTTGATCTTTTGGGCATGGGCTTGTAATTATTTTACTTTTGACTTTGTGCATCCATATCCCAATGTTGTCTGCTGGATGTCAAGTTTATAAAGCTCTGCCTGTATTCCTTCCATTCACCCAGAATCTGTTTGCCTCCTGTGTTACTGTTGCAATTTGATTTAATGTTAGAAGTCATTGTCTAAAGCTTTTGATTATCCCTCTTAGCTTAAATTGTGTAATAGTATAGTAATCACTTTCATCTAACTTTTCTAAACAGTATTAATTTGTGCTATTAAAGTTTTAAGTATATGTTTATGATCCATTATTTAAAACAAAATCATGTCTGGTATGCAGGCTTCACCTGCAAGGCCGCCTTTATTTTCCCTGAAGTGAACTTGAATTCAACAAAAGTGTTGAACTGAAGTGGCTTTTTAAAGAAATGCACATCAGACATAAATGAACCATTTGAGCCTTGGAGGAAAATATTGTTAATTCTGGTTATAAGTTTTTAGTGTTGAGCTTGTTCCAATTTTGGAGACATCCTTCCATCTTCTGTGAGAGTAACCAAATAATAGAACTTTTCTAAAGATATGACTTGGTTGAGATTGTATCAAAGCCCTTTATATGGGGTTTATTAGGAAACAACTCTCCTCCCTGTCCTACTAATGAGTTCAGCAATTAAAAGTTATGTTTCTCTTTCTCTTTAGGTTGGTGGTGAGCTCAATGGAAGTGCTAGAAAGCTGCTTTGCTGTTGGATCCTCAACTGAAAAGGTAAACTTATTTGCCGTAGTGATATGGGGATGGGGGGAGAGAGAGAGAGAGAGAGAATTTGTGCTTTCCTTGCTTAGTAAGTTAGTGGGCAAGGGCTCTTTGCTGGAAATCACCTTTGGTTTCTCATTTCCACTTGTTCCATTTGAGGATATATGGAGAACTGGTTACTGGATCAGGAGAATAGATGTAAAATCTGAAATCATACACATTTACATTTTAAATGTTTACAGACTTTATCTGTTCTCTCACAGGAAAAGAATAAACAGACAGCATTGGAACTAGCTACCACATTGCTGTCGATGCCAACTCCATCCACCGTTCAGCAACAAACCAAGGGGCTGCTGGCAAGTCTGCACAGTAGCCGTGGCAGTTATCACAATCACAAGGTGACGTGTGCCTGTTGTTTTTCACACACTTATGTGCAACCAGCCTTTTGACACTAGTGGTGTCTGCAGGGCTATGTATTTATCATGGGGGCTGCGAAGTGGAAATCTTTGCAGCACCATCTGCACTGGCTTCGAAAAGCACAAGCCAGGCATCTGATGGGGTGCAATGTTTAATGCAGACATACATTCACAGAGTGTTTGAAACAGTACCAGGCAGCACTGGGCTGATCTACTTTCAGATTGATGATGGAACCAGCTAAGCTCTCCAATGCCAAAATCTGTTTTGGCTTTCCCACTTCATCTTCAGCTCGACAAGAGAATACATGCCACCATTTTCAAGAGAAGATGTTGAAACAACAACATATTTTGTTCTGCAAGTGCTGTAGTGCTCTGTACAATATGCTGTTTGAAAGTAGGGCAGCCATTCAACTGGCTTGTGATGTTTGAATAACATAATTGTACTATCTTTGATGAGATGTGTTCAAATACTTCTCTTCTTTGTCCGATCAGGATCAAGCTCTGCTGAATAATGCTGTGCATATTCTGAATACTTGGAACAAGGATGGTCGTGACCTTGATCCAGAAGTATTCCAACGGCTAATAATCACTGCACGTTCCATTGCAATGATGCGACCCAATAACCTTGTACATTTCACGGAGGTGAAAACACCACAAACTGATAAAGGTGAGAAAATTCATAAAATAATGCAAGTATCCAACGGGCACGCTGTATCAGTAAAGAGTATGGTGTTTTTTAAAAATAAATTTAGAGTACCCAATTCATTTTTCCAATTAAGGGGCAATTTAGCATGCCCAATCCACCCAGCCTGCACATCTTTGGATTGTGGGGGCGAAACCCACGCAAACACAGGGAGAATGTGCATCTCCACACGGACATTGACCCAGAGCCGGGATCGAACCTGGGACCTCGGTCTGTGAGGCTGCAATGCTAACCACTGCACCACCGTGCTGCCCTTGAGTTTGTGTTCTGGGCATAGGCACTGCATCAGGATTGGAAACTGGAAGAGAAGAAGTGAATTAAGCAAGATAGTATTGTGGAAGGGGAAGGAGAAGAGCAGATATCAAAAATCATGGATACTAAGCTGCCACTGAGAGAGGTCAAATGCCCAGCTAAACTGTGAAAACCCGGCGAGAGACCAAAAGCTAATGGATCGTATGCCCACATCATTCCAATGTTTCAGGGAATTATTGACTTCACTCCTGAATGTCCTAGCTGTTATGTTCCCTTGTTCTGGATTCTCTGTACCTACCCTTCAATTCCCTTTATCATTTTAAGTACCTCAGTTAGATGCCTGCTTAAAGTCAAGGGAATACAGACCAAATTTTGTGATAATTTAACACAGTATACGCTGGTACAATCCTGGTAAATCTACCCCCTCTAAGGCCTGTAAATCTTTGCTGAGGTTAGCAGTAGAAAGCAGTCTGCTCAGGGCTTTGTACAATTGAAGTATCGCTGCCTCTAGTCCCCTGAAATAAAGACCCAACATTGCACCAGATTTTTTGATTCCTTTTTTATGCTGTGTTTGGGTGAGGTTCTCATGAAGAGATTGGAGAAAGTACATACATATCTGCTTGTTAGGGAGGGAATGTTTGGGGCTCTGAACAGTGCTGGAAGGAAGAGATAAATGAACAGATGTTCTGTCTCTTACTGTTGCTATAGGTTTGGCAGCTGAACACTGGGTTGGAAGAATGACCAAGTGTATCCTTGAAGGAATAATCCATCTGGGAAGCTGGAAAGGAGAAATTGTGGGACTATTATAGTTAATGGAAATGATAGAAAATGATATATTGGATGTAAAGGGTCACCGTGTAGAAGGTGAAGACAAGAGTATATTATAGTACAATATATAATTTACATTATCCTGGACTGTCATTGCCTTGCATTAGTCCATCTCTGGGCTCAGGTTAGCACGATGGCACAGTGGTTAGCACTGCAGCCTCTCGAGGCTGGGACCCGTGATCAATTCCAACCTTGGGTGACTGTGTGGAGCTTGCACATTCGCTCGTCTCTGCATGGATTTCCTCAGGGTACTCAGAGTCCACAGTAGCAGGATTGCATGATGCTGACTGTTGGTAATGAGTTTTAATCTTTACAATGGTGTAATAAATGCTACTGGGCAGGTGAATAATCTGCCTGGGCTGAATTCGGTTAAGTCACTTATCAACAGAGAAGTGTTCTTTTATACTAACTGAAGGTTACCATGCGCGTGGAGACCAACCTCTGTATTTAAATAACCAGCATCAAGCAGTCAAGACCTGCAAGAGCATTGCATCCTCTTGGGGTGCTGGGCAATTAATCTAACTACTTGTATGTTTTTAAAAAAATTATATAAAAAGGCTGCTGTCAGTGATGGTAGCTATGAAACCACTGGGGCGGCACAGTGGTTATCACTGCTGCTTCACAGCTCCAGGGATTCAGGTTCAATTCCGACCTTGGGTAACTGTGTGGAGTTTGCACTTTCTCCCCATGTCTACGTGGGTTTCTTCCGGGTGCTCCCACAGTCCAAAGATGTGCAGGTTAGATGGATTGGCCGTGCTAATTTGTCCCCTAGTGTCCAAAAGGTGATAATAATAATAATTTTTTATTGTCACAAGTAAACTTCCATTAACACTGCAATGAAGTTACTGTGAAATCCCCTAGTCGCCGCATTCTGACACCTGTTCTGGTACATAGGGAGAATTCAGAATTCTCAGCTGGTACGGGAATTGAACCCGCGCTGCTGGCCTTGTTCTGCATTACAAGCCAGCTGTCTAGCCAACTGAGCTTAGGTGGGGTTAATGGGTTACAGGGAAAGGGTGGTGGTGTGGGCTTAAGTAGGATGCTCTTTCCAAGGGCCGGTGCAGACTTGATGGGCCAAATGGCCTCCTTTTGCACTGTAAGGATTCTATGTATTGTAAAAATCCAACTGGTTCACTCATGTCGTTCAGAAAAGGAAACCTGTCTTCCGAGCTGACCTTTCCCTGGCTCCAAACACAAAGCAAGTGGATGAAACTTAACTCCCCCCTGATATGACCTAACAAGCCCACTCTGTTGTATCACACAGCTACAAAGAAGTATAATTAGATCATAAATTGCTTTCCTTAACAGCACCGTGCCAGTCCGTTCACCACAACAATTGCAGCGGTTCTCAAGGGCAGTTCGGGATGAGCCTGGTCAGTTATGCCCACATCCTTTGAAGGAATACCAAAATTACGATGAGGCAGATACACTGAAATGCCAGATTGTAAACATTTCATATTCTACTGAACGTCAATTCCTAATTTTATCCTTTCTTTAGAAGGAACAGATGAAAGAGATCAAGTCCACAGGAATGCAGAAGTCGAGGGCTGCAGTTTTATTATGCAGTTAGTCACCCATTTCTGGAGGCTCCATGCTTCCAAACCTAAGAATGCATTCCTGGCTCCTGCCTGCCTGCCCGGTAAGACAAACAATAACAACAATGACTGCATGTTTTCAACCTGTGCATTAGAAAAGTAACACAGAGTACACTTGGTCAAAATATAATGAAGTAGCATTCCAGCCACATGTCCATCCGAGGTTTTATAACTGGAGCCAGAATTCTAAATGAGTATAGTTGCCTTTAGTACCTTTGTAGAAGAAACAGGAATGTTTTGCAATGTCTAAATGATTAGAATACTAAATATGATTGCCCGCGAGTAGTAATAAGTGGTGACATCTTTGAAAGATATTAAATACTTTCTCAAGGAAATAAATATTGTGATCTGCCTGTTCACAAAGTGAGAACTGAGTGTAAGCAACATAGAGAAGTAACTTTTCAAATACCAGCAACAAAATATTCCAAGGCACTTCACAGGAACATCATAAAACAATGTTTTTCACTTGATTTTGTCAGTAAACATTTATATCAGTACGACTCTGCTTCACCTGCTTTACTATACCAGGAGGTTTGGTTGACAGAAATGCCCCTTGACAGTATTTTTACTGGGTCTTCATTCTTCTCTCCAGGTCTGACTCACATTGAGGCAACAGTGAATGCACTAATTGACATTATTCATGGATATTGTACCTGTGAGCTAGACTACATCAACGCTGCTGCAAAGGTTTATATGCAGATGTTGCTGTGTCCAGTAAGTCCCTCTATTCTGTAGGAGATATCATTTGTGTTCAATGCTCCAGCAACATTTTGTGACCAATGAGCAGCCCTTTTAGTGTTGTTAAAGGATGAGAGTCAGTGCGAGTATAAACGATAGTGTTATGCAGAGGTGAAATGGTTTTTATGTTGGTGCTGGTTCGTTCTGTGAAGGGACAGTATCTGTGCCTTCACCTGGCACTCGCCAGTGTACTGTGTCTTAATTAGTCTGAATTGTTTTTCCTCAGGACCAATCAGTGAGTTTTGCCTGTAAACAGGCACTGATTCGTGTATTGAGACCACGGAGCAAGCGCAGACACGTCACTCTGCCATCTCCACCTCGCAGCAACACCCCAATGGGTAAGGAACGAGAGATCTGAACAATGCCCAGCAAAAAAATGTAGCAGTGTATCTGGAAATGTTTGCTACCAGACTTTTAATGTTCACAAAAACAATGGATGTGCTGATTCTCTTTTACAAACATTGAAATAGTAAATTGAAAAGCAATTGTGGACGCACCCTTGATGTACTGTTTAAAGGACCGAAAATTAGATCCTTTGTGTCAATCAAAAACATATTTTTCATCTCTCGTCTTCCCTGTCTGAATAAAGGCATTGGAGAACTTTTTGTACAGTTCAGTGTTATATAAAACTTTGAATTGATCACTGTTCAGTGCTGGGTAGGAATTCTAATGCGTTTTGTGTACCCTGTATCAGGACACCAATATATGTCAATGTGTAAAGATTTCCCCAGGGCACTGCTCACACTTGGCTGTGTCCACGTAACTTTGCATTGAAGTGTAAATGTCACTCTGGACTTAACTTCACACTGATTCCGGGTCGGTGACCACAGTACATTCAGATGCAAATTATTTTAGCCTAAAGATCTGTCTCCATTTGTTTTTTAGGTGATAAAGATGACGACGATGATGATGATGCAGAGGATAAAATGCAACCGTCAGGAATGGCAGGCAGTGAAAATATCCGTCAAGAGAGTCAGGAACAAAGTGAAGTGGATCATGGAGACTTTGAAATGGTGGTAAGCATCTTGTAAAGATCTACGGTGTCTTGTTCACCAATAAAGGATGAGAAGAAAAGAATAGATGTACTTAGAATTAATATATAAGAGACTTTTCATTGCTTCAGTCTTTCTCTTTGCAGCTCTGGTGCAGCCAAAAATTTGCAGTAAGTATGAAACTTTGTGAAAGAACATAACTAACATGAACGTGTTGACTGCAGCACTGTGACAAAGCACAATGGCACTTCATGCATAGTTTATGCTTTTGATTCACTGCGTATGAAGTTTCAGATAGCAATGCACCGACAACGTACACCGTTTACTGTATTAAACATCCCCAGCAATATTACAAATCAAAACCTGATGCCGGGGCTGCAGGGTGGCGCACTAGTTAGCACTGCTGCCTCATGGCACCAAAGACCTGTGTTCGATCCCAGACTCGGGTGACTGTCCTTGGAGTTTGCACTTTCTCCTTGTGCCTGCATGGGTCTCAGCCCCAAAACCGAGAGATGTGCAGGTTAGTTGGATTGGCCATGCTAGATTGTCCATTAATTGGAATTTTGTTTTTTAAACTTGATGCCAAACTGGAAGTAAGACATTAGGACAGGTGACCAAAAGTTTGGTCTAAAAGGTACATTTTAAATGATGTCTTGAAGAAGGAGAGTCAGGGAGGGAATTCCAGAGCTTTGGGGCCCAGGTAGCTGTTTAACCTTTTACTATGTTAAAGGTGCAATGTAATTACAGGTTGTTGCAGGTTGCCTCCAGAATGAGACAATAAAAGTAAAATTGTAGGAAGAATTGAATGGGGGAGGGGAAAGCTGAAATCTCTACACATCACACAGGTAATATCGTCGTCATAACACGTTACTCCAATTCCTAGGTAGTGAAACTGAACATAGAGTTAAGTACCCAAACTATAAACTTTATTGATTATTTTTGACCAGCAGCGTTAATAAAGTTTGCATTTGTAAATCTCCTTTTTTGGTCTGCTTATGACGAATATTGTTTCATTTTCCCTTCTTTCCCAGTCGGAATCAATGGTTTTGGAGTCAGCTGAAAATGTCACGAATGGAAACCCTTCACCTCTGGAGGCATTGCTGGCGGGAGCAGAGGGCTTCCCACCAATGCTGGACATTCCTCCAGATGCAGATGATGAGACGATGGTGGAACTGGCGATTGCTCTTAGCCTGCAGCAAGATCAGCAAGGTACAGTACAATTCTTATCCATCCACAGAGCTGGCAGCACTATTAATTAGGGAGCAATGGGAGACTTGGGATCTCCGCTGTCATTTTGGCTGACTTGCAAAGAGCTGAACAGAATCAAGGAAGCTTCCTAGAGTTAATTTATGTTGGGTTTTTTTTGGTAAAAGCTACAAATGTGAAAAGCCAAAACAAAAAGCAAAATGTGAAAAGCTCCTTCGGCTCATCCACCTTTAGAACCTGGACTCAGACTGGAAATGTTGGTAAGTCTGTGAAGGATAACAGACAGGTTAATGTTTCAGATGGTGACCCTTTGTCAGAGCCAGACAACGGAGATTCAGCATGTGTCATATAAGATAGTTACTTGGACTTATTTGTTTAATCTCTGCTTTGGTCAGACTGATGGTAAGTGAACCTATAGACCTCGTGAATTTGAAACCTATGAAATCAGACACTTCACTGATTGGGTGCAGCCAGCCTGGATTTTACAATGCTGTTACAGCTATTTTTGTAATTTAATATTTTATTGATTTTTGAAACAAATATTCTGGGCCCTGTAAACTAGGCAATGTAGTTCTGCTTACGTAAACATCGGCTCAGTATCTTGCTATTATGCATGCTGATTGAATGCAGGTTGCCTGAATCAGATTTTTCAGTCCTCATTGTTATCTGTGTGTGACAATATGCTCTTCCTGTGATCTGCAATGCAAATAAATTCCTGGTGTTGATTTTTAACAGGTAGCAGTAGCAGTGCACTGGGCCTACAGAGCCTGGGACTATCTGGACAAGCTCCCAGCTCCTCCTCATTGGATGCAGGCACCCTGTCTGATACCACAGCCTCAGGTAACTATATGGCTAAATCTGGTACACAGTCTATAGAAATTAAGTGTTTGTGTGAGCTTCTGATTGGATCTTTATTGTATTAGCTGTTGTTGGACATTGTTGATGATTCAGTTTGGGGGTTTTAATCTGACTCTGTGGTATCCTGGAGCCGCGGTTGTTACAAATTGTATTGAGAATTAAATACAATGAAGCTTTAAGACCTTAAGATATAGGAGGAGAATTAGGCCATTTGGCCCATTGAGCCTGCTGTGCCTGGCTGATATATTTTGTATCCCCATTCTCCTGCCTTCTGCTTGTAACGCCTGATCCCTTATTAATCAAGAACCCACCTATCTCTGTCTCAAAGACACTCGGTGATTTGGTCTCCAAAGCCTTCTGCGGCAATGAGTTCCACAGAATAGTGCAGTTCACTACAATTAAACATATTCTGTTAATATTCTTAGTCAGAGACATTTAATAGCAGTTCAGGTAGTTGAGCATTGAGCTATTTTAAGGTAAATCCTGGAGTCTTCACTTTATCTGCTTGGCTCTTGAGTCAAGATGACATTCTCTGTACATGGAGTTTTGTCAATTTTCAACCTGGTAGGTTCCCATTTGATTTGCCTCAATTGAATCAAATTTCATGAATGAGAGCGTTGATAGGTTGTGAAGAACTCTATAACTCAGATGATTCCCTCTCCCTTCTTAGCTTGAAGGTGATAATGTGGCACTGAATAATCTACAGATAGGTATGAAAAATGAGGGGGGTGGTCGAAGTGGGGCAGAATGCCTGAACTGGCGGCTTCAGCTAAGGGCGGGGTGTCCTGCAAGGCATCCAAGCAGTCGCCGATTAAAGTAACCAAAAGCTGCACAAGAAGCAGAGGAAAACCCGCAAGCAGAGCTACACCAGTTATGTGTAGAGTGCTGACCCAGGTCCACCCAGATCCCATCCAAGGCCCTGAACGCCATGAACTCCTTTGTAACTCCTTTGCATCGCCTCCGAGGCCTCGCACCTCGTTCACTACAACAAGGGGCAGCAGGGTAGCATGGTGGTTAGCATAAATGCTTCACAGCTCCAGGGTCCCAGGTTCGATTCCCGGCTGGGTCACTGTCTGTGTGGAGTCTGCACGTCCTCCCCCTGTGTGCGTGGGTTTCCTCCGGGTGCTCCGGTTTCCTCCCACAGTCCAAAGATGTGCGGGTTAGGTGGATTGGCCATGCTAAATTGCCCGTAGTGTCCTAATTTTAAAAAAAAGTAAGGTTGGGGGGGGGGGGGTGTTGGGTTACGGGTATAGGGTGGATACGTGGGTTTGAGTAGGGTGATCATTTTTTTTTTATAAATGTTTTTATTCAGTTTTCGTATTTTATATTGAACAAATTACAAATTGTTAGGAGAGAGAAAAAAAAAAACAAACAAAAACAAACACGCAAAAATTAACATACATATTTACAGGTAAGCATCTTCGTAGTAGTAACTGCGCCCCCCCCCCCCTCAACATGTTTATTTAGCTTGGTTTTGGGCCTTAGCTAGCCATCGAACCCCCGTAACGAACCTGTAGCCCCCCCCCCCCCTCCCGCTACCTTCCCCCGACTATTCTTCCTCTTGTACATTGGCCACAAATAGGTCCCGGAACAGTTGCATGAATGGCTCCCACGTTCTGTGGAAGCCGTCGTCCGACCCTCGGATGGCAAATTTGATTTTCTCCATTTGGAGAGATTCCGAGAGGTCGGACAGCCAGTCCGCAGCTCTGGGCGGTGCTGCTGACCGCCAGCCAAACAGGATTCTACGGCGGGCGATCAGGGAGGCAAAGGCAAGGGCATCCGCCCTCCTCCCCAGGAATAGATCTGGCTGTTCTGAAACCCCGAAGACCGCCACTATCGGGCATGGCTCCACCCTCACTCCCACCACTTTGGACATTACCTCGAAGAAGGCTGTCCAGTACTCCACGAGTCTGGGGCAGGACCAGAACATGTGGGCGTGGTTGGCCGGGCCTCTTTGGCACCGTTCACATCTGTCTTCCACCTCCGGGAAGAACCTACTCATACGGGTTCTTGTTAAGTGGGCTCTATGTACCACTTTTAGTTGCGTCAGGCTGAGCCTTGCGCACGTGGAGGTGGAGTTGACCCTATGCAGTGCTTCGCTCCAGAGTCCCCACCCGATCTCCATCCCCAGGTCGTCCTCCCATTTCCTCCTTGTTGCGTCCAGTACGGTGTCGTCCCTATCTACCAGTCGGTCATACATGTCACTACAGTTCCCTTTCTCTAGGATACTTGCGTCCAGTAGGTCTTCCAGTAGTGTCTGTCGTGGCGGTTGTGGGTACGTCCTTGTCTCCTTTCGTAGGAAGTTTTTGAGCTGCAGGTACCGTAGCTCGTTCCCCCCAGCTAGCTGAAATTTCTCTGTCAGTTCGTCCAGTGTTGCGATCCTGTCGTCCGTGTATAGGTCCCTGACTGTCAGTGTCCCCCCGTCCTGCCTCCACCTTTGAAGGTGGCGTCGGTCAGTGCTGGTTTGAACCTATGGTTGTTGCAGATGGGAGCCCTGTTCGACATTTTGGTCAGGCCAAGTTGCTGCCGCAGTTGGTTCCAGGATTGGAGGGTGGCTGTCACCACTGGGCTGCTGGAGTGTTTTTTGGGTGGGGATGGGAGTGCTGCCGTGGCGAGGGCCCGGAGGGAGGTTCCCATGCAGGAGGCCTCCTCCGCACGCACCCACTCAGCTTCTGGCTCCTGGATCCATCCCCTTACTCGCTCGGCTGTTGCTGCCCAGTGGTAGAATTGTAGATTCGGGAGGGCTAACCCTCCCCTGGTTTTTGTTTTTTGTAAGACCTTCTTTGGGATCCTAGCATTTTTACCCCCCCATACGAACGCCATGATGAGTTTGTCCAGCGCTTTGAAAAAGGCCTTGGGGATGTAGATCGGAATGGATCTAAACAGGAAGAGGAACCTGGGCAGTACGTTCATTTTGATCGTCTGAACTCTCCCCGCGAGGGAGAGCGGGAGTGTGTTCCATCTTTGCAGGTCCTTTTTAACTTCCTCCGTCAGGCTGGTGAGGTTCCATTTGTGGATCCCTTTCCAGTCATGGGCTATTTGGATCCCCAGGTAGCGGAATTTATGTCGGGCTTGTTTGAACGGCAGCCCCTTTAGTGCTGCCCCCCCCCCCCCCCTTGCGGGTGTAATGGGAAGATCTCACTTTTGCTCATGTTGAGTTTGTAGCCCGAGAAGGCTCCAAACTCTTTCAGGAGCGCGATGATTCCGTCCATGCTGCTTTGTGGGTCCGAGATATAGAGGAGCAGATCATCCGCATAGAGTGAGACTCTGTGCTCTCTACCTCCCCTTCGGATCCCCCTCCAATTTTTTGCTGCCCTGAGCGCGATTGCTAGCGGTTCGATTGCTAGTGCGAACAGCAGCGGGGACAGTGGGCATCCTTGTCTGGTGCCCCTGTGCAGCTGGAAGTATTGGGAGTTGGTATTGTTGGTCTGTACACTCGCCATGGGAGCGTTGTACAGGAGCTTTACCCAAGCTGTGAACCCTGTTCCAAGCCCGAACCGCTCCAGTACCTCTATGAGGGAGTAGGGTGATCATGGCTCGGCACAACATTGAGGGCCGAAGGGCCTGTTCTGTGCTGTACTGTTCTATGTTCTAAGCACCATACCATATTGCCCGAAAAGATCCAGAGCACTGTCTGCCTCATGCTGCTAGGGAACTGGCAAACACACTGTCTCTGCGGGCATGAAAGCGGCCACCAAATACACTAATTCCGTTTAGTTCGTCCATAACGAAAGATTGGAAAAGATGCAACTACGGAAGATTCTGATTGGGTAATTTAGTTCTGATTTTATATCTTAGGCAGCTGCTTCATGTAAGGGCATTAAATAAATACACATAGACTAAAATGGGAACCAAACATTTAAAATAAACACAGTTCATTATGGGCGGCATGGTGGCACAGTGGTCAGCACTGCTGCCTCACAGCTCCAGGGTCCCAGATTAAATTCCTGCCTCGGGTCACTGTCTGTGTGGAGTTTGCACTTTCTCCCCATGTCTGCGTGGGTTTCCTCCGGGTGCTCGGGTTTCCTCCCACAGTCCAAAGAAGTGCAGGTTAGGTAGTTTGGCTATGCTAAATTGCCTTTAATGTCCAAAAGTTTAGGTGGGGTTATTGGGTTACAGGGATATGATGGAGGTGTAGGCTTAAGTACGGTGCTTTTTCTGCACTGTAAATTCAATGATTCTTTGCCAGCTGAATAGTACAGCAGTAAGTGATTTGCAAGTTGCAAGGTAATGTGTTTCCATCAGAGAAAATGTTCCGAGCAGTATGAAATGTGAAATTAATCTACATAGAAGTTTCAAGAAGGAAACATGCTATTTGGCCCAATCAGCCCATATCAGTGATTATCCCCCACATGAGCAAATATTGCATTTGCTCACCGTGTTCTCATTTCCTGTCATCTCCTTTAATCCAATCCATTCCTGAATGTTAATACAGTTTCTGCCTTAGCCAGCAATCCTGGAATGAATTCCACCACCTCTCAACTTTCTGCATGAAGAGGTTTATCCAGCTCCCTGTTCTAAATCTCTCATATTTAACCTTATACTTGTGGCCTCTTGTGGCAGCATGGTGGAGCAGTGGTTATCATTGATGCCTCACGGCGCCACGGTCCCAGGTTTGATCACGGCTATGGGTCACTGTCCGTGTGGAGTTTGCACATTCCCCCCGTGTTTGCGTGGGTTTTGACCCCCACAACCGTAAGATATGCTGGATAGATGGATTGGCCATGCTAAATTGCCCCTTAATTGGAACAAAATGAATTGGGTACTCTAAATTTATATTTAAAAAATATTTGTGGCCCCTCATTTTTATGATCTTTTGTAATTCAGCATTACTACTTGACTTTTGTATTCTATACCTCTTGTGATAAAATCTGGAATTTCTTTAGCTTCTTTTAAGGCTTAAATGTGCTAAAGATCCTATAATGGCCTTGAACTTCTACCCCCTCCCACAAATCCCTCTGCTTTTCCATAGCATCTAGCCTGCTTCCATTCGCAGTATAATCATTGATGTTAGTATTATAATTACAATCCCCAATAAGCTAAATGAACCAGCTTTTGGAAACTGTTCTCCATTTTAAAGACAACTTGCGTTTCCACAAACTGAGTTTGAATCACCACTGATGCTCAATGTGTAAATGGTTTCTGGTATAGGAAGTTGAATGGAAATGAAGTACTTAAATGTGTTGAATGACCAGTCTGTGTGACAATGGGAAGAGTCAGTTTCCCAGAAAAGTCAAAGAATTTCTTTGTCACAAAGCAAAACTCTGTTCCCAAGTTTATTTTGCCTTTCCAAGCAGTCATTAAATATTGGTCTAGGTGCTGAACAGTCATGCTTTTCTTCCATCTGTGGGCCTCATGCCTGTGTGAGAATCTTTTGTGTAGTTTGATCAGCTTTCTGTACTTATAATATCTTGCTTCTTAATTGTTGCAATATTGAAAAGCTGCTGATGGCCATGCCAAGCTCATGGTCTGCGGCTGTGTTTGTCTCAAACGTCTTGTGCTTGTGCTCACGGTTTGTAAATATGGTGTTTTTACCTGTAACAGCCGTTGCTATGCTTTTAGCTCCAGCCTCTGATGATGAAGGGAGCACAGCGGCAACAGATGGATCAACACTGCGAACGTCACCTGCGGAGCATGGTGGCAGTGTGGGGTCAGAGAGCGGGGGCAGTGCTGTTGACTCAGTTGCTGGAGAACACAGTGGTAAGCAATTGACCTAAATGTGCAGTAAAACATTAACACTTGAAAAATAAAATGGATAAAAGAGAAATTAATATCTTATGGCCAAGTTTAAAATTTGGATTTTTGTAACTAATTCCTGTGTGGCAGCGCACACAATCCCTTTCTTCCCCGGCCAAGCATTAAATGCCTTCCAGTTGATTTCTATTTAAGAACATTTTGAGGATTGGGATATATTCTTCCTCAACAGATCGCCACTGCACTACCAGTGCTTTACACCTTCTGCAGCTAGTTTGACCTCAACCGCTTTACTGTAGCTCTTAGTGTTGTTTCAGGAATTACCCTAATGTAAAGACAGCAGTTTACTACAGCCAACCTGAGCATGAATAAGGCCTGGGAATTAAATTAAACGCACTTGTGATTACCTCACCATTCCTAGGATGATGTTAATGACACACAATATAATTCTGCAGTTGTTAATGCATGTGTGCAGTAATCATAATAACCCTGTAGTGGAGTGAGCACTGGGACTACGGCGCTGAGTACCTGGGTTCGAATCCGGCCCTGGGTCACTGTCCGTGAGGAGTTTGCACATTCTCCCTGTGTCTGTGTGGGTTTCACCCCCACAACCCAAACATGTTCAGGTTAGGTGGATTGGCCACGCTAAATTGCCCCTTAATTGGAAAACAAAATAATAATTGGGTACTCTAAATTTATATTTAAAAAACCCTGTAGTGGAGTATATGTAAATGTACATGTATGTAAATGTGTGGTAAAAATATATATATGTGTTTGTGTACATATATAGTGAGATAGAGGTTAACATTTCTTTTAAATTTACATAGTGTCTGGGCGCAGCAGTGCATATGGAGATACAACAGTTGAGGGACATCCTACAGGACCAGGCAGTGTCAGCTCCAGCACAGGAGCCATAAGTACCACCACTGGACAGCAAGAAGGTGATGGGTCAGAAGGAGAAGGTGAAACTGAAGGTGACCTTCATACAAGCAACAGGTGAGAAAAGATGTTAATCTCAAAGTTGTAAAGTTATTCTTCCAGTTCAAGTGCAGTTTATAATAGGTTAGATTGCTCTGACCTCAACTGAAAAATTGTGTAAAGGGGTGATGGTGTCTTTAAGACAGAGATAGACAGGTTCTTGATTAATAAGGGGATCAGGGGTTATGGGGAAAATATCAGCCATGATTGAATGGCGGAGCAGACTTGATGGGCCGAGTGGGCTAATTCTGCTCCTATGTCTTATGGTCTTGTGGTCTAATCCCGTCTACGACTCCTCTCACAGGCTCCATATGGTTCGTCTGATGCTGCTCGAGAGACTTTTACAGCATCTGCCACAGCTCCGTCACGTTGGTGGAGTTCGAGCCATCCCGTACATGCAGGTGATCATTGTTTGCCTCAGTGGACTTTATCTGACTTATTTTACATGGGTGATATAAAATTTAGTTTTGTATTAGGTAATAATTGGAATATTAGGTTCATTGGAGATACCAAGTGATGAATGTGTTTTGTTGTCATTTGGTAAAATTCCGTGACTACTGAGGATCAAGAATGGGAAAATGCCTAATGGTTCATGTCTACGGCTTGCTCCATTTTTTGTTTACCTTCAGTCACAAAGCCAATTAAAGGACACGGATGCACTAAGATTGCTGTAATTTGAGCTTGTCCTTGTTGTTTTTATTTTGTAGCATAGAACCCATCGTAATTTGAATCACACTGCAACAACCCTGTTCTACATTGATTAGTGATTGTGTCCTGTACCTCTCATCTACTTCATTTGGCCGTTGAACCCTTAAACAATAATATACCTAACCTGTAACGTGGAGTACAGTACCTTCACATAACTCAGTCAAAAGACTACAAAAAGAAGCAACTCTTAAAATAGAGCTAACTAACTGCTCTGGTGGAGTTGGTAAGGACTTGATCCTCCATTGAGTTTAGGGAATGCTTGCTTGTTTTGATGGAGTTCCAGCACACTTTAACATCATGGATCCTTTTAGAAGTACCAAAAATTAGCTTGCACTCTACAAGAATAACACTCCACAGGAACAAAACAAGTGACTATCATGGAAGAAAATTAACAAATAACGATCATGGAAGAAATCCAGTCAACAAAAATAATTGGGGACCAGTTTTTGTGTTGTTGATCAATTTGGAAATGTATTGAATTTGTGCATGAACTTTTGTGTTACTGATGTTTCCTTTCATTCAACAGGTAATCCTAATGCTGACTGCTGACCTGGATGGAGAAGATGAAAAAGATAAAGGAGCTTTGGACAACCTGTTGTCTCAACTCATTGCAGAACTGTGCATGGACAAGAAGGTATGGACTCTTGGCAGTCAATCATCAGCCATTTTTCACTATTTAAAAGTACATCTCTTGATAAGCAGCTCCCAGGCTTGTGCCAGTGTTATGATCACAAGGAGACCTACAGTGTACAAAGAACAATACAGCACAGGAACAGGCCCTCGGTCCTCCAAGCTGCGACGGCCATGGTACCTGCCTAAACTAAAACCGGATGCACTTGCGGAGTCCATATCTTCCATTCCACCCTATTTATATATTGTTTAGATGCCCCTTAAATGCCGCTATCGTACCTGCTCCCACCACCTCCCCAGGCACCGCGTTCCATATATTTACCGCCCTCAGTGTAAAAAAACTTGCCTCGCACATCAGTTCTAAACTTTTCCCCACGCACTTTAAAGTATGTTCCATAGTACTTGACTCTCCTACCCGAGGAAAGGGCATCTGACTATCCACGCCACTCATAATCTTCTAGACCTCTATCAGGTCGCCTCTTAACGTCCGTCGTTCCAGTAAGGACAGACCGAGTAGTTTGGACACTTGACTGTCAATAATAATTTTCCCACCCACATCTAGTTTGCACAGCAGAGTTCTTGCAGGCTTGTATCCAAATGATTATGCAGACTTAAAGGTTCATTGGTATCAATGAAACCTAATATAACAAATGCTTCATGTATGTTAATAATGCTGAATGCATTAAGCCATAGAAATCTGCAAACTGCATCACCATCAAACGTTCTCTGAGTAAACGTGCTGCTGTGGTCTGCATTCTATGAATGCTGTTGCACACAAGCACGTGACACACAGCAACCCAAAGGGTTAAGGGCGGGCAAGGGGGATGGGTGTTCAGATGGCACCTTTCTTTGTACAGTAGCCTACATTGGTTATGATTCTGGACTATTTCAGTGTTATAATCCCACAAAGGTCAGCAGTGAAATTGAATTGAATTTTTAATTAGTGGACCGGCACCAGTAGAATAACCATAAAAACTACCAGATTGTTCTAATAAAGCTAGTTTGTTCCCTGATGCCATTCAAGAAATGGAAGCCCAACACTGTTGTCTGGGTCTGGCCTACACATAACTTCACTCCCACACTACCTGGTTGATTCTTAATGCCCTCTGAAGTGACACAGCAATTCATCCAGTTGTAAACCAGTGCTACAAAGTTCAGTAACAAGAAGAAAATGGAATCTATTACCATCTGGACTGCAGTAATTTAATAGAAAATCCATCACGACTACCCCCTGGCAATTAGCAGTTGCCAGTAATTATAAACTTGCCAGCATCTCCCATATCTAGAGAACCAATTAAGTTAAGATATACCGAATCTTTCTCACTGACTGTTTATAATTGTGTTGCTCAGGATGTTTCTAAGAAGAACGATCGCAGCCCACTGAATGAAGTGCATCTGGTGATCATGAGGCTTCTGAGTGTTTTTATGTCCCGAACTAAATCAGGCTCAAAATCTGCATCTGAGGTAAGTGGCTGCTTTGCACTAAAAATATTAATTTGTGCAAATTGTTGCACTATTTCTGTTAGTGAAAAATTTTTCAGCTGCTTTACTTAAGAGGTGTTTGTAACCTCATGCACTGTATGTCCTCTAAAAAAATGTTAAATACAGGGGAGCGAGAGAGAGACTGAAACCTCCAATTCCTTTTCCCTTCTGACTGTAATCAGTGTCATTTAATTTTGGTACGGCAGATGCGTGCTCCCAAACCACTAATGTGGGGTCAGCGGCAACAGACTTTCATGGATTAAAATAAGGAGTATTATTTTTTCACATACTCTTCTGGAAAGGCCTATCTCTAGGTCAATCACAAGACACACCCAGGAAAGATGCAATTGAAGATAGTTGTGAGCTTCTGCAAATATTAAAACCCAAATAGAATAGGTAGCAGTTCACTTGTGTTTGTGGATTCAGTGAAGGAAGGAGGCAGATTTTACCTAGAATTGAAGTTCATGTAAGTTCAGATGACTGGATCAAACCCGAAGGATTCCTTCGAAGTACAGACTGTTGAGCAGATTGTGTCGACAGGTCCTGATGTCTGTCGTAACCCGAGGTCCCATTTTTTACAGGTAAACTAGGAGCTGTTCAAAACAGGTTGGAGGAGGCTTTTAAAGGACTTTAAACAATAGAGGTCTTTAGATGGCAAGATGACATAGCCATTCTTTGCAGCCGTGGTGTAGCTGATGATGCATTGCAGACTGTTTGGTCTTTGCCTCGCTGTTTTCAGATAAAAATAAGAGGACAATTTTGATCACATGATGAATAGCTATTTATGCTCAATGAAAGGCAGATTATCATCTTTCATAGTGAAGGAGTTTCAGTCACATGGTCAAAAGCAATTCATATACATTAGAAGGTCGATAGTGGTCTTTCGCACTTCATTGTAGACAATCGGTCTCAATAGTTATCTTTTGTTACATGGCAGACCTGGGGCGGAATTCTCCGCAATGGCCGATGCCGTTGTGAAACGACTGCGTCGGAGGCCGCTCCTCCCCCCCCCCGGCGTTGCGGGGAGCTCGCGGCCGTCGGCGCCTAATGACGTCAGCCGTGCATGCGCGGTTGCCGTCTTCCCCTCCGCTACCTCGCAAGACGTGGCGGCTTGATCTTGCGGGGCGGCGGAGGGGAAAGAGTGCGCGATTGGTGGGCACCGATCGCGGGCCAGTCCCCTCCCGAGCACGGCCGTGGTGCTCAATCCCCTCTCCGCCCCCCACAAGCCCTAAACTCACCTTTGGCGCGCTGTTCACGCCGGCAGCGACCAGGTGTGGTTGCCGCCAGCGTTAACAGGTCGGGAACGGCAGGCCGCTCAGCCCATCCGGGCCGGAGAATCGCGGGTCGCCATGAAAAACGGTGACCCGCGATTCTCCGAGCGGCGTGTCACGTTTGAGGTGGTGGGAGAATCGCGGGGGATGCCAGAGCGGCCCTCCCGCGATTCTCCCACCCGGCCTGGGGAGCGGAGAATCGCGCCCCTGGAGTCAGAAGTCTGGGAGTTTACTTTTCCCTGTGTTTTAGAATAAGCCTTGACCGTAGCAGGTATGAAATTTCATAAAAGAGTGCTCTTTAGACATATCCATTCAAAGGAACCCCCTGCCCATTATAATTGAATTTGAAACTTTCCTGAAAGCTTGCTCGACTGTTGAAGTTACAAAAGTCAGATTACTCTTCGGCAGCCGCCATAACTGCTCGTTGGGGTCGATTTTTAAAAGGAACAGCTTTTAAAAAAAAGTAATGTCTTCATGCCTGCAGTGACATAACAAAGAGAGCTTGTATTTTACTGGAGGTTGCAAAAATAATTATTGTATTCTTTGCAGGCCTCCTCATTAATCTCCAATGCCACAGCCACTGCATTGTTAAGTTCAGGAGCCATTGACTATTGCCTCCATGTTCTTAAATCACTGCTGGATTACTGGAAAACACAACAGGGTGAAGAAGAAGCTGTGGTAGCGAGTCAGCTACTGAAACCGCACACTTCTTCATCGCCTCCAGATATGAGCCCATTCTTTCTGCGACAGTATGTGAAGGTAAGGCCTTGTAATTGAACGAAAAGCCTTGCTGTTCAGTAACAATAAAACGGTTGACATACTTTGAAAATGGGAAATAAACTTAGTTACGGATTTAGAGCATGTTTGGAGAACAGGACTATATATGTGTTTGTGCATTTGAGATGGAAGGTAGAGGTTAATATGTGAATATGGGAAGAGAAAATTATGCATTTTGTAGGGAGTTTGGTTGATGAAGCCGACAGATATGTTGGTTATTTTTCTCATGTTTGCTTCTATGGCACAAATATTCAGGATTTTCTTTTTTAAATCCTTCATTAATGTCTGTTGGATTTCAGGGTCATGCTGCAGATGTGTTCGAGGCATACTCACAGCTCTTAACTGAAATGGTGCTGAGATTACCATACCAAATAAAGAAGATTGCTGATGCCAACTCTCGGGTTCCACCACCGATCTTTGACCATTCTTGGTTCTACTTCCTGTCTGAGGTGAGTGCCTGATTCAGAGATGCACAACAACATCATCTGATTGTTTGTGGTAGCATGTGTGATTGTGCAGTTGCTGAGTTCATTTAACAGTGAAAGCTTGCTCTTGTTCCAGTATCTAATGATCCAGCAGACTCCCTTTGTCCGGCGTCAAGTTCGCAAACTCCTATTATTCATTTGCGGCTCAAAGGAGAAGTACCGTCAGCTGCGGGATCTGCACACACTTGATTCACATGTTCGAGGAATTAAAAAACTGCTGGAAGAGCAGGGAATCCATTTGCGTGGTGGTGTGGTCACAGCTTCTTCAGGTTCTGCTCTGCAGTACGACACGCTCATTAACTTGGTAAGTTGATGCCTACTGCAGATGATCAGGGTTCTGATTTCAGTCCCACAGCAGACCACTAAATCCTCAAAATTAATTTTTATTATCTGAAAATGTTTGTATTAACACTTTCAGCAGTGGATAAAGAGACATTTTTCAGATTATCTCTGTGTCTTGAATGGTGCTAAATGCAACTCCACAGTTTAATGCAACTTCAAGGTTACATTGTATCTTCATTCTTTAATTACTTCTATATTTTTCAACGCTGCTTATTTTCAATTTATTTGTTCACTAACAGTGTGTCTTTGTCACTCTTTGCAGTGTTCAATGTGATTAAAGGATAGTTTGATCTCTTTGCCTCTTTCAGATGGAGCACCTTAAGGCCTGTGCAGAGATTGCCAGCCAAAGGACAGTAAACTGGCAGAAATTCTGCCTCAAGGATGATTGTAAGTATAACATTAGTTAACATGGCCAGGTTGAAAGTTGGTGCATACACACATGATTCCTCGAACCTCAGTTGTTGATAGACCCTGCTCTGTGTTCTGCTACAGTTTCAAGATTGACTAACTTTCTTAAAAACAAGCATTTTTCTTCTGGTGTACCCCATATTTTAAAAGAAAGCATAAGACTGGACTTTGCAGTCCTGTTACACTCCTTAAAGCTAATGTTAAACTGTGTAATCACTGCACCCCAGTTATAATTGAATGTACAGCACATAGTTACCCAGTCTGTGCCAATCTTCTGTGCCATATAAACTATCTTCTCTAATCCAACTACCCCACGATCTACAATATTTTTTCAAGCAACTAATTTTCTGCTAAAACAATGCATCAACTCTGCTTCTACAAAAGCTTATGTACAGAGTCCCATTCAAAGCATCCACAATTTAAAAATAGGTGAATCTTAGATGCAGTACAGCATTTCCTGCACTGAGCGCATGTTGGCTGCTTTTTAGAAAATAGCCACAAAACATTCCCACCATTTCAGCTGAAGGATTTTTGTGAACTCTCCTGGTGTTAAGATTAAAATTGTGTTAATGTTTTAAGTAAATCAAGTAAACTTTTTATGTGTTTGTCTCTTTCCTTCTTCCTCCCCTCCAGCTGTTTTATATTTCCTGCTCCAGGTTAGTTTTCTTGTGGATGAAGGAGTCTCCCCGGTTCTCCTCCAGTTGCTTTCATGCGCGCTCTGTGGCAGTAAAGTGCTCTCTACAACATCGTCCAGCAGCACAGGGGGCACTGGGACAACTGCAGCTTCCTCCGGCTCAGGGCAGACTGGGTCTCAATCCAAATCCTCCAGCAAAAAGAGCAAGAAGGAGGAGCGCGAGAAGGAGAAAGATGGTATGCTAAAAGAACATCACTACGAGTATAAACCAACATTGCGTGAATTTTATTTACATTTCCAAAAATAATTTTATAGTGAAATAAAAATATTTTGTAAGATTAACGTTGGAGCAAATAAAAATATTCAGATATTTGGTTATAGAGAGAAAGTCTACAAACTTAAAGCTCAAGCAGGAGCTGTATTACTTACGCCTGCAGATAATGCCATGCATGAATTAGTGTCACTAATTTCAGAGTTCCTTTTATGGAATCTGATAGCAAACAGCTGATATTAAACTTTTTCTCCAATCTGGCAAATAAAAATGTGATTGTGCCGTGGGTCAGTATCTTGTCCTTTCAGCTTCTCTGGAGTCGAAGCCAAATTCAAACTGAACGGGGACTTGACTTCTTTCTCCTGAAGGTGCTGCATGTAATTCTGAAATCTGCTGCATGTGACCTGTTCAGTAGTAATTACAGGTCCACAAAACAATGGTTGCCAAGATTTAGCAAAATTGACATCCATGCAGTAAGAAAACAGGTTGACTGATATGGGAAGTGGAACATTTGCACTGGTAAATAATATGGGGTCTCTCTAAGACTTCAGCTAAGACACTTTGTTGAAGAAGACACATTATCATCTGCTCGACAGTGCCACAATTGACCTGAGAGTGCTTGATGGAACAGAGCGTTACTCTGTATCTAGCCTCTGTTGTACCTGCCCTGCAATGCAATGGCATAATATTCCAAGCTCCTTACTCTGTTCCTAACCCATGCTGAATCTACCTGGGAGTGTTGCACTCTCTCTGAAGTACCATGACTTTTCATTCTTTGAAGTATCTTGGCAAGACACAATACTACAAAAATATTAAAATATTCCTGCTGTACATATGGGATGAAAAATCTCAGATTATATCTCAGCAATAACCCAGACAGCATCTCAGGACAAAATGCATATCTGTCATTATTCCTTCACGTCCTTGGGTCTAAACCCTGGAATTCCTTGCATTGTGGAATCACTGCAAAGAAGGAGGTGTATCACCTCAATCCAACTAGGGGTGGGCAGTTTATGGTGCCCTTGTCAGTGATCTGAGAGCAAAATTCAAGTACCGATAATATGAATTATGAACAGGGATAACATTATCGCTTTTATCATGCAAGGTAATAAATTTGCCCTTTTTCTCCTTTGCTTTTGACAGAGAATACGAGCAGTCAGGAAGATCAACTCTGCACAGCTTTGGTCAATCAGCTGAATAAATTTGCTGACAAAGAAACTTTGATTCAGTTTTTGCGATGTTTCTTATTGGAATCAAATTCGTCATCTGTGCGTTGGCAGGCTCACTGCCTTACTCTACACATCTATAGGTGAGTCATGAGTCAGTTTCATTTCCAAGAGGATACACACCAACATGCACTGTTTGGGCCAAATGAACTGTTAGTGTTGTAATCTCTGTGCAATATGAACAGTTCAAGCAATGCATGGCTAAGCTCAAAGCCCTGTGTGGGAGCTATCGTAACAGCAGCTGAAAGAGTTCAATTGTGGAGGTGTTTCCGGGTTTATAGTCAAACTAGACACAGTTCAACTTCAGTGTGACAGAGTTGTATCAGTATTTTGCGACAGAAGTTCAGTTACCTGCCATAGAAGGCTTGAAAAAGATAATCATGTGTGGACAATTAACAATGAATGCCGATGGTAGTGATGACCCAAGGAATCTATGCTCTGGCCTCGGCTTTTCTGGCTATTTATTAATGGCTTCGAAAGAATAGGGAGCCGCATATCTAAGTTTTCTAACATCACTATGTTGGCTATCACAGTGGCACAGATGGGAACAGAAAGTTGCAAATTATCATTGACTTGAGTAAGCAAACTGGAAGATGGAATTTGATGTTGGGAGGTTTTTATGGGTGTTAGTGACAAGGCCAGTATTTGTTGCCAATCCCTAATTGCCCTTGTGAATGTGGTGGCGAACCTAAATCATTGTAGTCCATTTGCTGTGGGTACAATGCTGTTCCAGATTTTTAACCCAGCAACATGAAGGAATGGTGATATATTTCCAAGTCATCATGGTGAGTGGCTTGGAGGGGAGCTTGCAGGTGGCGATGCCCCATGCATATGCAGCCCTTGTGCTTCTAGGCTGTAGAACTCACAGGTTTGGAAGGTGCTGTTGAAGAACCCTTGGTGATACACATTGTATTTTGTATACAATGCACACTGCTGTATGCCAATGAATAAATATTCATTCATTTGATGAGTCGGTGGGTACAATGCTGATCAAGCAGGCTGCTTTGTCCTGGATGGTGTTGCGCCTCTTTGAGTGTTGTTGGAGCTGCACCCATCAAGCCAGGTGATTTACCAGCTGCCTGGAGTGGAGGATAGGTCTTATGAGGAAAGGTTGAGGGAGCTAGGGCTTTTCTCATTGGAGCGAAGGAGGATGAGAGGTGACTTAATTGAGGTGTATAAGATGATGAGAGGGATAGATAGAGTGGACGCTTCAGCGACTTTTTCTCAGGTGGATGTAGCTATTACAAGGGGGCATAACTATAAGGTTCATGTGGAAGATATAGGAGGGATGTCAGAGATAGGTTCTTTACTCAAGAGAGTGGTTGGGGCATGGAACGCACTCCAGCTATGGTAGTGGAGCGGACACTTTAGGAACTTTTCAAGCGGTTATTGGTAGGCATATGGAGTGCACTGGAATAATTGGGAATAGGTTGATTTGATCTTAGTTTCAGACAAGTTTGGCACAACATCGTGGGCCGAAGGCGCCTGTATTGTGCTGTATAGTTCTATGTCTATTCCATCAGACTGCTGATCTGTGCCTTATAGATAGTGGGCCAGAAATCAGGAGGTGAGTTACTTGCTATTTCTAAGTCCCAGTCTCTCACCTGCTCTTGCAACAACAATGGTTATATGGCTGCATCCAGTTCAGTTTCTGGTCAATGGTAACCCCAGCCTAGGATGTTGATGGGGGTGATCCATACTGGCATTGACACAATGTCAAAGAAAGATGGTTAGATTCGTTCTCTTGTTGGAGATGGTCATACTTGACACTTGTGTGGCGTAAATGCCACTTGTCACTTCTCAGCCAGAGCCTGAATATTATCTGCCTTGCAAATGGTTCTGAACATTGTGCAAATATCAGAGAACATCACCGTCTGACTTCATAATGGAGGGAAGGGTCATTGACGAAGCAGCTGAAGATGGTTAGGTTTGGAACACTACCTGAGGAACTCCCAACAGTCCTTGCAGTCCTGGGACTGAGATGATTGGTCTTCAGCAACCGCAATCATCTTCCTTTGTGATAGGTATGATTCCAACCAGTGGTGACTTTTCCTCTTGATGTCAAAGGCAGTTGTTTTGTCCATGTTTTGGGCCAAGGCTGCATGGAGGTTAGGAGCTGAGGGCCCCTGGTGGAACACAAACTAAGCATCAGTGAGCAGGTTATTGATGTGTAAGTGGTGCTTGATAGCACTACTGATGACACTTTCCATCACTTGCTGATAATCGAGATGAGGCTGAGGGGGTCATAATTGGCCTTATTGGGTTTGTCCTTTTTTTTTATGGATAGGACATACCTGAACCATTTTTACATTATCAGATGGGTGCCAGTGTTGTAACTGTACTGAAACAGTCTGTCCAGGGGGTGCTGGTAGATTTGGAGCACACGTCTTCAGTACTATTACTGGAACGTTGTCAGGGCTTACAGCCGTTGCAGTATCCAGTGCTTTCAGCCGTATTTTGATATCACGTGGAGTGAACCAAATTGGCTGAACACTGGCATCTGTGATGCTGGGGAGGTAAGGAGGAGGTTGAGATTAATCATCCACTTGAGGATGGGAATATTTGTGGATCCGTTATACAGTAAGAAGAACATGTGGATTGAAAAGTTGAAGCTGACTACTAATGCTAGTCTAGCATGTTGTGGCTAAAAAGGGGGTTCAAGGGTCAACTTGCATCTCGAGTATGAGCATAAAAACAATTTTGGTGAGAGAAGAATGGGGTAATCCTGTACAGCAGATCGACCTATATGCCATAATCTACAGTAGTTGTTTAATTGTCCACCACCATTCACGACTGGATGTGCCAGGACTGCATAGCTTTAATCTCATCAATTGGCTTTGGGATTGCTGAACTCCATCCCCCACATGCTATTTCCGCTGTTTGGCAAGTATGAAGTCCTCTTGCAGATGTTTTTTTAAGTTAATTTTTTTTTTCTTGCAAATTTAGTGTACCCAATTCATTTTTTTCCAATTAAGGGGCAATTTAGCGTGTTCAATCCACCTACCTTGCACATCTCTGGGTTGTGGGGGCGAAACCCACGCAAACACGGTGAGAATGTGCAAACTCCACACGGACAGTGACCCAGAGCCGGGATCGAACCTGGGACCTCGGTGCCGTGAGGCAGCAGGGCTAACCACTGTATCACCGTGCTGCCCCTCTTGTAGATGTTGATCGTTGAAACATCCAAAATATGTTCCAAAAATTGAGACGTATTGAATGACTTGTACGCTGAACATAAAATGTGTCTGCAGGTATGGGTAGTTGACATTTTGAGAGATGAAATAACTATAAAGTCAATGATTCATACTAAATTAGTGTGGCAAGGTTTATTGAATAAAGTCATTGTAAAAAGATACCCCAATGGAAACCCCATCAAATTCATTGCCTCTGGCATCCGACGCAAGGATTGTCATGGAATCATTGAGACTCTTTTGGCTATGGAATCATCGGAAGCATCCCACTTTGAGTCAGATGTGGTGCTTTCTGTTTCGGAATCATCTCTCCACAACAAATCATCTTCCACGCCATCCATTGAATAGGATATTCCACAATGTTTCAATGATGACAAAACCACCCAAACACACAATGTGTGTATTTCCATTCTTTATGAAGTTTATTTCTCTCTGTTACGAGCAGGAGGGGGATTAATTTAACAGTCTTGACCTCTTCTCTTGGCACTTGTCCATAAACAAGCTGTTTTTTTTTTCGTTTCCCTCCTTTATACAAAAGTGGCGTCGTGGTACTGTCACTGGACTCGTAATCCTGAGGCCCAAGCTAATGCTCTGGGGATATGAATTCAAATCCCACCATGGCAGTTGGTGGAGTTTCAAGTCCATTAATAAAATTTGGAATTGAAAGTTAGTCTCAGTAATGGTGATCATGAAACTTACCATTGATCGTGTTTAAAACCCATCTGGTTCACTCATGTCATTTAGGAAGGAAATCTGCCATGCGTCTGGCCTCCATGTCACTCACGACTTCAACAATGTGGTTTGACTTATAACTGCCCTCTGAATGGCCTAGCAAGCCACTCAGTCCAGGGTAATACGGGTGGGTAACAAATGCTGGTCTTTACAGTGATATCCATATCTCATGAAAGAAGTTTTGAAGAAGTGGTGATGTATTTCCCTGACATATCAGTTTGGAGTGAAATGATCCTCTTAACAACCCATGGCAAATTCGAGATGAGCTAACATAGGGGGTTGGTTATTTTACCCGCTCACATTTACACAAAACGTGGAAAGAGGTTTTGCAACTTCTGCCCCTTTTTCACTTGCACAATGAAATAGAGTTAAAGAAAAGAAAGGGGTACAGAGCCAGACCATGATAAAAATAAGAGTTATGGTTTCACATGAGTACAGCAATCAAAGTCCAACGATGTATTCTTCCAGAGGTTAGGAGGTTGAAACTGTTGCTGAGTGATCTGTCTTTCCAGAAGTGAGAACTTCCACAGTGGAAGAAGGCACGCACAGATGAATTTAGTCTTGCAGGCACCGAAACAGGAGTTCCAATGTTTCCAGTAGTACACAGTGTAGATGAGGGCCGGGCAATTTACCTGGACAGCGCCCTTTCTGCTGCTACCTGCTCGGTGGTAAATTGGTAGCCTGCCTGAGTTCAGTCCAACATGGCAATATTACAGTGTATAACTACTTGGGGAGGTCATGGGGCATACATCCCACCATTTCTCTTGGGTTTTGGACAAAGGATGCGTTTTGCAGTACTAGAATCTTGGGGTGTTTAATAGAGGAGTCAGAGTCCCCATTGTCCTTGCAGACATACCGTCTCCATGGCCAGAGTTCTGCCATAGAAAATATAAAGGGTATTGGTGAATTTCTTTGGAACTTGATTTATGCTTTCACGGGGCATAAGTTTCCTACTTAAAGGCAACAAGGACCCTGCGGTTTCTGGAAGTTGTATGATAACCTCTGGATGAGTCAAGGCGTTGTCCATTTAAAAAAATAAAATAATTTTATAAATTCGCTAGGTTGACAAAGATATTTTTTTTCTGCCTATGTTTTGGATGGGCATCTCGTCAATCATCCATGTATTCCTTTCAGCTTGAACATGAATGGCTCGTTGAGGTGCACATCCAAAGTTTGAACCACAGACTTTAGAATCCCTGATTTAAATGCAATTTTGGCGTTATTTCTTCTTGGGCAACTCCTGGTCTTATTGGTTGTATGGATCTGGACACGGCCCACACTAATAAGCTACATTCTGTACTTAGGCCAAGGGGGCACTTATTGTACACATTAGCGATCCATAACTTCACCCTGTATCCTCATCCATCCAACCATTGTCCTGGACCATAAAAGCTCCTGAAGGAGCTTCATTTTCAACATGTTTTACCTTTTAAAATGATCAGGGCCATTAATCTTGCTGTGTTTGATCATGCAGGCTTGAACCACAATGATACACCACTGTGAATCTTGTCCTTCTCATGCCCTGTGGTTTCACTAGAACTGTTTTCAAACTTTTCCACTCCACAGTTTTATTGCTGGGCACATCAAAATTGATGGACATTCATCCATGTTGCCAGTGTGGCATAATGGGTTGTGCTTTTGCTGCTGTCTGATGATGAAAAGCTAGAAACTGGTAATTTTAGCATTCAGGTGTTGCAGTTGTCTCTAAGCGATCTTGGTTGTCTGCCGCACACAAAATATTTTGATTCTATAAATCAGCTACGCCAACTAACTGTTGCTGTGAAATCTCTGCCGAATGCAGGGTTTGATTTGACCCATTTAAGTATGCATACACACATTGCTTATCTGGTGACAACTAAAACCATTGTGAAGATTTTTAGGACCAATCTGAAACATGTTTCTCAAGATCAGGCCAGTGCCTGGTCGCTTTTCATTTTCTCATGGTGTATTTGGTAATGCAAATCTGCTTCAGGGCGGTTTCATTCATTCCATTCTAGTACCAGTTTTTCCACTAACATCAAATTTCCTCACTGCCTCACAATCCTTGATAAGTTATCAAATGTTATGACTATTAGCTTCATATTACTAGCATTTTGCTGGAAGACTCAGTTCTCTTCGCCGTTTACTATGTGCAGTTTGATCTGCATGGACTTGCCTTAAACCCTGCTCATCTTTGCAACTTACCCGTGTCGCCTGGTTGATCCATTGCACCCAGGTTTTAAGATAATAAAACATTCATTTGTCGAACGGAAAGCTGAGGCTGACACAAATATGAGTATAGCATGTTGTGGCTGAAAATAAATTTATATGCCGAGTATATGCAAGAAATACAATTTTTGGGGTTGGGGAAAATGGGATAGTTTGTACGCTGCAACCTATTGTAGTTGTTTAATTGTTGGTTCACACCTGGATGTGACAGGACTGCAGAGCTTTTATCTGAGATGTGTGTGAAATTGCTTAGCTCTGTTACATACTGTTTAACAGTGTGTAAAGTCACCATAGGCTGCTTTCCCCTTTGAGGGGGAGAGCGGACTGGTGTTGATTTAGCCTGAGGATCGCCACACCTCAGGGAAGGGGCAAGTTCAGGAGGCGGTGCCTTCATGCACAACCTCAGGGAATTGAACCCGCGCTCGGCACCACGAACCAGCTGTCCAGCCAACTGAGCAAAACCTCCCCACTGACAAGTGTGAAGTCATCTACTTTAGACCCAAGATAGATCGATCCGAGTATTTCCTTTTTTTTTGGAAATGTTTTTTATTGAGTTTTCATAGTTTTATATCCACAAATTACAAATTATTAGAAAAAAAAAACATGCAAAAATTGACATGTATATTTACAGGTAAGCATCTTCATAATAACAACTGTGGCCGCCCCCTTTAACCGGCATACCTATTTTACATTCCCCAATATGGCCGAGGCACATGTTTGTAGGCATTTGTTACAATTTGGTTTTGGGCCTTAGCTTGCCATCAGACAGTCGCTTGCGGCTTTGTCCTTCCTTTTTTTTTGGAATAATTTTTATTCAAGTTTTCAACAACAAATTTTTATGACAACAGAGAAAAACAGTAACCCTCCCCTCCCAATACAAAAACAATAAATTAACAAGAAAAATAAATAAGCGTAAAACCATGCAAAAAAACCCCCATAACGAGATCCGAGTATTTCTAACGGTTTAGGATCCAAGTCCAGAAATCATTGAACGTTACTGTGCAGGTAGGAAAAAATAATTCAATCGGTTTAAATGGAATTTAAATTTAAATGTATGTTAACCGTTGCTTGTGGATGCTGTAATACAGTGAGGTGGAAGTTATGTTCAGCTGTGCAGAGTTTTTGGAATAAACCCCCTTGGTCACGCCCCAGGATTCCAGGATTGGCCGCAGCCACCCTTCAGATATTGAAGTCCAGGATCGGGGCATGCATGGGGTCAGCAGCAATGGGAAAGAGGAGAATTGCTGTCTGGAATCGCGAGAGTCAGATAGCGGAACTGGTTAGTGGGGTCAAGGGCATTATAGTGAGGGTATAGAGGAGGTTGGAACAGGGGGTATGAGATGTCTGTAATAATGTCAGAAATGTCTACCTCACAGTGGTGAGACTTCTTGATTTATTGCTTCTATTCATTGCCCATTTGTTTTCGATTTGATGTGATCAGGAGCTCTGGCAATCACAACAAGAGCTGTTATTGGACCTGATGTGGTCAATTTGGCCGGAGCTCCCAGCCTATGGACGCAAGGCTGCACAATTTGTGGATCTGCTGGGATACTTTTCACTCAGACGCCACAGCTGAAAAAAGGTAAGAAGTGCCAGTTGACTGAATGTTTGTTATAATTTAAGAACAAGTCATTGTTCTGGAGAATTTTATTGCATATTGATACTTTTTTCCATGCTGAATGAGTGTCTCCTTTAGTCGCATCCTAGCTGAAAGAATATTCGCACAAAGCAGTAGAAATCCTCGTACTCAGAACCATATTCTCAACAACCACCCCAACTCCAACATTTATAAGTGAGTAGTATACTTGTTTAAATGTTCTTTGTCATAAGTGAGCATATTATATGTAGATCTGGAGCTGTTGAAGCGGTGCTTCAGTAACCTGTTATGGCTGCTTTAATAATTAATAATGTTCCTATTTTTGTTGGCTTTTTTGTTCCAGCCTGCTATCTGGTCTAGTCGAGTTCGATGGGCTATTAACCTAGAGAGTGATCCAGTCTTGTTTGTAATAACCCTGAGGTTCCATTCACTGTAAGTATAGAAGTATACCTGGCCAGTGTGTGTCTGGCATTGCCACAAGGTCTAACATTAAGTTTCTTCCCTTCCTCTGGAAAGTTGTTCCTTGAAGGTGTCCTTGTCAGCAGTTTCCTCCACGAATGTTATTGGTTATTCACCTGTTCGGTTATCTTTCACAGATGGTTTTGAAAGAAACCAATTGTACAGCTTTCTGTTAATATGGTCCGTTACAGTTAAATCAACTGTTAACAGTATAGTCTCATAGAAACCCCTCCTCCCACTTCCCTTAAGGTTAAGCGATGTCCCTTTTGAGTAAAGGGGCTTCTCAGAATAATTTGCATCGTAGCAATCAATAATTAAACAAGCCCAAGGAATTAATCTCATGCTAGACTGCTAGTTGCCTTTGGGTATTTGGTTTTCTCTTGTTCTTTATCCACGCCAATTAAAACTACCAAAATGTTATCTGTTCTCTTCAGAATATTAAACTTTCATCAATCAAGGTAGACACACGCTACACGACCACACAGGCAAGTGGTAAAGCTGCTTGCATCATACCATCAGCAAAGGTGACTGTGAAGATCGGCGATCTAAAACGCACTAAGATGGTTTCGCACCATCAACCTGTACTACAACAACAGGACTGTGCAAGCTATTGTAGAACTAAAAAATAAGTAAGTATCTGACTTGACATTTATGTAAATGATGGTGGTTGACTGTTTGGTCTTAACATTACCCAAATGTAAGTACAAGTTCCAAGTAACTATAAGTAGTCTGTCTCGTTTACATATTGATGCTGAGTGAATTATTGTGTGCTGGCATATAACTATGACCTTGCCACCCGTTGTAACTCTTGGGTGAAAGCTTCTTGCATGAGCATCAGTTTTGATTTCGTGGTGGGGTTCTCAACTCTGAAGTAGGTGATGTGGGCTCCAGCCCCCCCCCTCCAGAGACCTAGGCTGACACTCCAATGCAGTATTGAGGGAGTGTTGCTTTCTCTCAGGTGAGAAGTCAGACCATCTGCTTTCTCGCATGGATGCACAGGATCCCATTGCACTATTCAAAGAAGATCAGGGGAGTTTTCCTTTTCTGTCTGGGCTCATGTTTGCCCTTAGTCAACATCACGAAGACAGATGCCCTAGTCATTTATTTAATTGTTGTTTATGGGCTTTGCCATGCATATATTGGACACAGCATTTCCCCAGCTGTGACTACACTTCATAATTGGCTGTGAAGTGCTCTGGGACAGTCCAAGGATGTTTTCTTTCTTGAATGGGACCCACAGCCAGAGGTCGGTGCTTGTCCTTTCCACTCCATAGTTTTATTTGATTTTAATGTCAACAGGATAATGGGATACTTCAAATTATTAGAGTTTTATAAACTTCATGTAGTAGTGATATTTGCCTCACCAACCACATGACCGTCTCTCCTTAGGCCTGCTCGTTGGCACAAAGCTAAAAAAGTCCAATTAACACCGGGTCAGGACTGAAGTGAAGATCGAATCTCCCACTCCCCATTGTAGCATCCAACCTCATGATTGAGTTTGCAGACTGTTATGAGAATTACCAGGCGTCAACAGAGACCTTGCAGTGTCCACGCTGCAGTGCATCCGTTCCTGCCAATCCAGGCGTCTGTGGTAACTGCGGGGAGAATGTGTACCAGTGTCACAAATGCAGGTGAGTGGGGACTGTCGTCAACTGATGCTATGGTAAAAATGAGAGTAAAACAGTAACAAAATTAAACTTAGTTTGTTGTGGAGTTTAGAAACCTGCCAGATTGTGCTGCCTTATTTCTAAAATTTGGATGGTATTGACGTACTTACTATCAATCACCGATCTATGATTTGTAACAAATGTTTCCTGGTTTTGAAATTATGTTATTCACAATCCAGCTGCTTCGACCCAGTAGTTAATAAAGTTGGAATAAAATGGTATATTCACCATGCGAAAATATATTCCAGCCAAAATTAGATTGTTTTTACACATTTTCTATTTTCCAGTTGACTTATTTGATAAACTCAGAGAACCTGACTTCCCAACTGATCTGATCAACAGTACTTTGCAGAGTTAGGGTATTTGAGTTCGTGGAGACCATGCGAATGTGGTCTGCAGTGATTTACACAAGGCATTGGTAGGTTGCTTAAACAGACTATGATGCACAGTCCACTGATGGAAATAGTTTTAGGGAGCAATCCTGATTGTCCTGAGCACCTAAGACTGCAAGAAATAAAATGTGAAATGAGACTTAATATGTAATGAGAGTTGTATATAAGGACTATCATTAGGAGGCCTGCAATTTGTGCACTCTAGTATATCAAGTGGGCTTATAGGAATGTAATCTCCAGTGTGTCCATTCTTCTTTTGAGGCAACAAAAGGAACTTAACTCCAATCTCGATGAATGTAACTCAAGTGGGATGAGATTGATTTAGACCAGGCTGGATGGAAGCTACAAGAACATAAAAAGTAGCCCTTTCTAGACTGCTCAGCTATTCAATTTGATCACAAAGAACTCGCACATTTGCTCCACTCTGCACGCCATTCCCATATCCTTGATTCACTGGAGCCAAACAATCTATGGCCTCGAGCTTGAATCTACTCAACAACTGAGCATCCCCTTTTAGTCATTTTTCTTTGTTCTTTCATGGGATGAGGGCATTTCTAACGAGGCAGCATTTGTTCCCCATCTGTAATAGTCATTGAGAAGGTGGTGGTGAGCTGGCTTCTTGACTGCAATCCATGCGATGTGGGTACATTTGCAAAGCTGTTGCCAAAGGAGGTCTAGGGTTTTGGTCCAGTGACTGTTTGGGTGTTCGATGGGGGGACAGGAATTCCCAGCCTCTGGCCTCTGATGTGCTCTTGTAGCCACAGTACCTATATGGCTCGCCCAGATCATGTTTGGTCAATGGTAACCCCGAAGAAATTGATAGTGTGGTGTTCAGCAAGGGTAACGCCTTCAAATATCATGGGGAGGATGGTTAGATACTTTTTTGGAGATAGCCATTGTCTGACACAAATATCAATTCATGGGGGAGCCTGCAGTTAATATTTGGTTTGTGCAAATTGTCAAACAAACCACAATTCTATTTATGCTGAGTTAACATGATTTGACACAATAGTTTGTTGAAGAACTGGATTCTGACTTGAGAAAAATCTCCCTTTCAGCTCCTGTCGAGTCTCTCGGCTTCTTAAGCCAACATCCTGACAAAGGCCGATTATTTTGAGTAATTCAGTTCTGTCTTTAAGATCTATTAACTATGATGAGAAAGATCCATTTCTGGTGTAATGCCTGTGGATTCTGCAAATACGCAACGGTTCGATTTGTATGCTGCATGCCAAGCCATGCGGTGCAGTGGATCCAATTGAAAAATAGAAGAGGACAGAAAGAAGGTACGATTGCCTGGGAAATGCTCTCATTCGGGTTCTGACATTTCCTGTACCTGACCCCATTTCACTTTAGACTAAATTTTGGTTCAGAGCTCATGGACTCCAGCCCTTCGATATATGTTTTGTCTTTCTGCCATTTAAATCAATAGCTGTTCCTTTTCAAATGTCTTGTTTTATTTTGTGTCCTGCAGGCATCACAAACATCAACACTTTGTTGGATAAGGCTGATCGTGTTTATCACCAACTGATGGGACAACAGGCCACAGCTTGAAACTTTGTTGGTGAAAGTTAGTGAGGCGGCTCCTGAGAAACCACAGGTAAAGGGTGTATTTCTTGGTTGAGTAACATTAAGCACAACAACACGAGTTGCAGTGTGAGAAATATTTTTCTAGAATTATAATGTGAAACAAGTTATTCTGGGAATAGCCTCACAGGTACTGTGTATATCCTGTGATTAAGGGTGAAGATTTATTTGCCCCATTCAATTCTCTACATTTGGGTAGTAGAATTGTGAATTAATTACATTCACTGTTTGACACATGCCTGGGGTATTGATTCTGCAGAAATATATTTGCCAGTCTGCTTGTTCAGCTTGTGTTTCCATTTCACAGAATGATCCAGCATAGAAAGAAGAGGCCATTTGGCCCATTGTCCCAGTGCCAGAGCTCTCCAAAAGAGTTTTCTGTCTAATTAGCCTGATCCACTGCTCTTGTCCCCATAATCTGCAAATGATTAGTATATATCCAGTTCCCTTCGAAAGCTCATATTGTGCATTCTCTGCATGCATGGGTCTCGCCCCCACAACTCAAAATGATTGCAGGATAGGTGGATTGGCTACACGAAATTGCCCTTAATTGGAAAAACACTGAATTGGGTGCTCTAATTTTATTTAAAAAAAAGAAAGTTTTGTATTGAATCTGTTTCCACTAAACCTCTCAGGTAGTGCACTCCTGATCTCACCAACTCATTGTGTTACAGAAAAGCCCCTTATTTACACATGGGGCTTTTTGCCTATAGTGTTCTATTTCTGTTGTCCTCTGGTTACCAAACATCCTGCCAGTGGAAACCATTCTTCTCCCTGCCGACTCTAATAAATTCCCAATGTCATATTGAACACTTAACGGTTTCATTTTCCCTTGAACCTTTTTTCGCTTTAAAAGAGAATAAATCCCAGATTCTGCATATAGCTGATAGGTCCCTCATCCCTGGTACCAGCTCCATTGAACTCTGTCCGTGACATCCTTCTTAAGGTGTGCCCTGAATTGCCGACAATGCGCCACTGGGGCCAATCAGTGATGTACCGTATATACTCGCGTATCCTTCGATCTCGCGTATCATGCGACCCCTAAATTTCATCCCAAAAACATGATTTTATGGTATAACCTCATGTATCATGCGAAGTCACTTTTGGAAACTGAAGAGTAGTATTCTGATGGGGAAGATGGGAAGAGGGATTCTGCTGTGAAAGCTGTTCGCGATTCGAACAGCTGTCCAGCTGGCTTTACTAGCGTCGTTCAGCCACTTGCCGTTTCCATTCATAAAAACATGAATGGAAACGTCAATTGGCTGAACATCTTCCCATCAAATGCTGTGGTCAAAATCTGAAGAGTATATACGGTAATTTTTTTTTTAGAGTACTCAATTCATTTTTTCTAATTAAGGGGCAATTTAGAGTGACCAATCCGCCTACCCTGCACATCTTTGGATTGTGGGACAAACCCACGCAAACACGGGGAGAATGTGCAAACTCCACAGGACAGTGACCCAGAGCCGGATCGAACCTGGGACCCTCGGTGCTGTGAAGCAGAGTGCTAACCACTGTGCCACCGTGCTGCCCCAAACCAGTCATTTTTAACTGTGCTTACTTTATGCTCTGTTTATAAATCCTTTTAGTAGCTCCAGGAACAGGTTGTATTTCGAACATCAAGAAATTAGTCATAGTCACTGTTCGGCAGCACGGTAGCACAGTGGTTAGCACTGTTGCTGCACAGCTCCAGGGTCCCAGGTTGGATTCCTGGCTTGGGTCACTGCCTGTGTGGAATCTGCATGTTCTCGCTGTGTCTGCGTGAATTTCCTCCCAGAAGTCCCGAAGACGTGCTGTTAGGTGAATTGGACATTTTGAATTCTTCCTCACCGCACTCGAACAGGCGTCGGAATGTGGCGACTAGGGGCTTTTCACGGTAACTTCATTGCAGTGTTAATGTAAGCCTACTTGTGACAATGAAGATTATTATTATTAATTCCCAGGATGATACCAGCGGTGTTGCTGGAATCAGTTCGACAGCAGCAAGTGTGAATCGCTACATCCAGCAGCTGGCTCAGGAATACTGTGGAGATTGTAAGACATCCTTCGATGAGTTGTCCAAAATCATTCAGGTACAAAAATACAAAGAAATATAAAATTAGTACAACACATATAAGAATTAACAAGCATAATATAACTCAAAGCAGTGAATGGTAAGGATAAAATGCAGTTGAGATTAAATGTTTTGTTATTCTGATGATTGAATGTCTGGCTTTAAAAATGTGCTGAATTTTTAACACTTATTTAAATAAGAGGTTCATCAGCTTGCATGACTCTGATCTAACAGTTTGAACATTGTACATGTTTTGCAGAAAGTCCTGGCTTCACGGAAGGAACTGCTAGAATATGATCTTCATCAACGGGAAGCTGCAACAAAGTCTTCGCGATCATCAGCTCAGCCCACATTCACAGCCAGTCAGTATCGAGCTCTGTCTGTCCTCGGCTGTGGGCACACCTCTTCAACAAAGTGTTATGGTTGTGCCTCAGCTGTTACTGAGCACTGTATCACATTGCTTCGTGCCCTCGCTACCAACAGCACTATCCGACAGATCCTAGTTTCCCAGGGACTTATCCGAGAGCTGTTTGATTATAATCTGCGACGTGGCACTGCCTCAATGAGAGAGGAAGTCAGACAACTGATGTGCTTGTTAACTAGGTATGTAGGGAGGGTCAGCTCTTGTCTAATGTTAGAGGGCAGTGTTTCTGCAATCAGTATATGAGATCGATAGTCTATGTTTTCTGTGACTGGGTTGTATCGGTTAGAATATTTAACAGTAATTTTTGGAAGCATCATTTCACAAGGTACACAGGTGCTGCACCTAACAGACCAATATGCATCTAAAGTAGGCTGACTTTTCCACCCTGGCCCTTTCTCTCTTTCTCTGTTTCTTTTTTCAGCTGTTTTTGATTGTGCTGCAGCCCACAGTACAGAGTTGATGTTGGCTCAAAAGACTGGAGTTATTGAAGAGTCTTCTGAGAGTTAAGACATTGTAGTAGCAACATTTTTATGTTACTGATTCCTTACATCAGCCATTCAACGCAGAATGCCTGATTTTAAAAAACTGTAGAGAAAAATGCTGCAACACCATTTAGTGCTCTCAGAAACAAGAATGTCCAAGTCTGACCCCTGCATTTGTCAAGTACATTAAGTGCTATGTATCAATGTACAAGGCAGCAGGATGGCTGAATGCAAGGGCTGGAAATAGACAGGAGGCAACTGCACCCACCGTGATGCTTTGTAACTAGTCGCCTCTACTTAAGTAATCAAAATGTTGTCACCTGCTTCAATTTTGATGACGTGAATCTGTTTGAGTTGAGCGTCAGGATGTTCTTCAAAAATTATTTGAAAGATAATCATGACCAGCCTCTAAAGTAATGTAAAGCCTAGTGTTTAAAGGTGCTGGTGCTTAACTACGCCTTTTGCATTTCCATAAATGATATTTTATGTGCAGTTCATCTCTAGCCTGTAGGGGATGATGAACCTGCTCCTGTACATTTGATGGTTTTTTTCTCAGCTGCAATCCCCAACAGAGATCTGAGGGCTGAAGAAGGCTTCAGATATTGGGAAGTTGTGGTTGAGGCCATAGAAGGATTTGAATACATGAATGAGACTTTTGAATTTGCTGGAGCGACCAGGAGCTAGTGTTGATCGGACAGTAGAGGTGATAGTTGAAAGGAATTGAGTGTGAGTTACAATATGGGAATAGGAAATTAAGGTTACAAACAGTTTAGCTCCGCCTCGGACAGTGGCTAGGGAGCAGGATGTAGTATCTTTTGTGTGCTCAGTACTTCACAGACAATGAATTACATTTGAAGTGTAGTTGCTGCTACTATGCCAAACAAACATCGCAACTAATTTGCACACCGCAAATTCCAGCTAGTGACCAATTGAAATTAAGCATAAAATGTGGGAAATACTCAGGAGGTCAGACAGAATATGGAGAGATAAACAGAGTTAATGTTTCATGGTGACCCTTCGTCAGACGTTGTCATTTGTAGCCAATTCATCTGTTTTTGTTGTGTTGAGTGTGTGATACGTGCAGGTGAGATCACCAAAAGAATTCACTGCTGCTCTTTAAATAGTGCCAGAGGATCTTTTACATCTGCCTTGTCAGGCTGGTGACCTTATTTATTGGCTCGCTGTAAAACAGTCTGACGTGCAGCACTTCCTCACTGCTGCACTAAAATGCCAGCCAAGATTATGGACTGAAGTCCTGCTCTGGGGCCCGAACCCGCACAATCTTCTAACTCTGCGGAAAAGTACTGCCAGCTGAGCCAGGCTGATGCTTAATGCATTAGCTGAAATCTGTTAACTTGCTTTGTTACTGTATTGTTATTCAATTTATATGATCATATTTTGTTCTTGCAGAGACAATCCAGAGGCAACACAGCAAATGAATGACCTAATCATTGCCAAGGTTTCAACTGCACTGAAAGGACATTGGGCCAATCCTGATCTGGTGAGTATAAGGATTAGGCCTGATCTCTGCAGTCAAAGACTAAGGAACAGTGATGGTCGTTGCTCTCAAAAAGCTGCCCACAAAGTATTATCATGCTCCAGACTCTAGAGCATAGACTCTTTATTTATCCCAGTGTCACTTTCAACTTTGCGCTCTCTAAAAAGGACCTGTGACATCCAACAATGGGCCAGCAAGGTGATCAACTAGTCGGGTGGAACAATTCAGCTGAAAGGGGAATGGATAGGTGTTTCTGTGGCCACAAATGAGACTGCAGGATGGCATGTTGCCTCCTAGTGCTAGGGTCAAGGCTGTCTCAGAGCGGCTACAGGACATACGGGGGGGAACAGCCAGAGCTCATGGTATATATTGGTTCAAATGATATAGGTTTAGAGATGAGATCCTAAAAGTAAAATATAGGGAGTTAGGAAGTAAGTTGAAAAGTATGACCTCAAAGGTAGTGATCTCAGGATTACTACTAGTGCCACGTGCTAGTCAGAACAGAAATAGCAGGACATATAAGCTGAATACATGGCTGAAGAGATAGAGGAAGAGTTTCAGATTCCTGGGGCACTGGGACCCGTTCTGGGGGAGGTGGGACCAGTACAAACTGGACGGATTGTACTTGGGCAGGACGAGGACTGATGTCCTCGGGAGAGTACTTGCTAGTGTGCTAGCAAACAGGAAGGCAGATTATTATCTGAATGGCTATAGATTGAGAAAGAGAAATGTTCGACAGGACCTGGGTGTCCTTGTACACCAGTTCACTGAAAGTAAGCTTACAGGTGCAACAGATGGTGAAGACGGTACGTTGGCCCTCAAAGCAAGCGGATTTCAGTACAGGAACAGGGATGTCTTGCTGCAATTATACAGGGCCTCGATGTGACCACACCTGAGATATTGTGTGCAATTTTGTTCTCCTTATTTAAGGAACGGGGTTCTTGCTAGAGAAGGAGTGCAGCAAAGGTTTACCAGACCGATTCCTGGGATGGCAGGACTGGCAAAAGGAGAGTCTGTTTGATATTTTTCCCAGGAGAAGAATGAGGGGGGATCTTGTAGAAACCTATAAAATTCCGACAGGATTAGACAGGGTAGATGATTCAGGGTAGACAATTTAGGACTGAGATGAGGAGGAATTTCTTCATCCAGAGAGTGATGAACCTGTGGAATTTGTTACCTCAGAAAGGAGCGGAGGCCAAAACAATGTATGTTTGAAGGAGTTAGGTATAGCTCTTGGGATTAAATAATCAAAGGATATGCGGGAAAGTGACTTAGATTGTCAGCCATGGTCATAGTGAACGGTGGAGCAGGCTCAAAGGGCTGAATAGCCTACTCATGCTCCTATTTTCTATGTTTCTTTTCTCAAGGGTTGCAAAACAGGGACTACAAATAGCATTTAAGTCATTGTGCAGAAGTAAAGAATGGGCCATGCACATGGATTTAAGGGAGAAATGTAACTGTTGGAGCGCAATCTGCAATTAAAAAATATTCCTAGCAAAATAACTCCACACTTTTAAATTTTTTTCAGGGGTAGAGAGCATGTGCAATTGTAATTTTAACTTTGTGCCAACATTTCCTCTTAACCTTCTTGGCTGTGTGTGGCCAGTTTATTTCAGTGCATGGTATTTTTATGTATTACACAGCCGTGCAACTGCAGTATTTCACAGGTAGAAACTTGTGAGCAGAGTGTGTGGTACCTTCCTGATTGTTGCATAACCACATGCACGCAGTTTAAGCTTAGCTCACTGTTTAAAAATTCAATTTACTCGTGGATTAAGTTTTCATTGGTCTTACAGCGAGAATATTGTAGAAATAGCTGAAGCTCACAACATACCAGCAACTGATTCCATTGTGAAGACTAGCAGGAGAGCCTGCGAAGGAGACGGGCGTCACTGACAGCAAACTTTAGATTTCTGCATTTAACTGCGCATATGTCAGAAGGTGCTGTCAGTTTTACACATTAAGCCTTTATTACTACTGCAAGTTCCAGGCCAATGAGTTTCCACTTTGTGTACTGTCAGTGATTTCCGTTTGTTTTGAGAAGTTGGGCTCGATTCTCTGATTTTGAGGCTATGCCCCCACGCCGGCGTGGAAACGGAGTTCTGCGACAGAGAAAATGGTGTAAAACGGCCACTGATCCTCCGTTTCGCTGAGGTATAGCATCACGGCAGCGTAGAGCGCCCGCCTCTAGCTGCCGATATGTCCCGGAGAATTGCCACGTCTTTGGCCGCGCATGTGCCGGAGGCAGCCTGCGAAATAGTGTCCCCTCTTTGACCAGCAGATCCCCCCTGTGCCCCCAGCCCCTGGAAAAGTCCCTTCTGCCCGTGGATTGACCCTCCCCTGACTGTGGCGAGTTCCCCACGGATGAGGCCATGAGTGACCCACGCCGTCGGGAACTCAGCCGGTCGGGGCTGGAGCTTCGGGGGGCGGGCTTAACGTCCTGAGGCCGTCGATACGTCGCGCAGCGTACTCTTTGAGGGGGTGGAACATCGCAAAAGCGGCGCCGCCCTCAATTTGGTCGTAAGCCTTGATTTTCTGGCCAAACGCGATTTCGACGTTGCCGACCGGAGAATCCCGCCCCCATTGTTTTTCTTGTGTTTTGCTCAAACTAACTTGCATATTACAGTTAGTAATAATATTCCTTGTTTAAATGGTAATTTGATGCAGTTTGATTTATACATCTGGAAATTAGTATTTCATAAAAGCATTTTAATTAGTGTCAATCTGTGAGTAACTCAATTTTAAATGACTTCTAAAAAATTTGAAGAGTTATTATGGGCAGCAGGGTAGCATGGTGGTTAGCATAAATGCTTCACAGCTCCAGGGTCCCAGGTTCGATTCCCGGCTGGGTCACTGTCTGTGTGGAGTCTGCACGTCCTCCCCCTGTGTGCGTGGGTTTCCTCCGGGTGCTCCGGTTTCCTCCCACAGTCCAAAGATGTGCGGGTTAGGTGGATTGGCCATGCTATATTGCCCGTAGTGTCCTTATAAAAGTAAGGTTAAGGGGGGGGTTGTTGGGTTACGGGTATAGGGTGAATACGTGGGTTTGAGTAGGGTAATCATGGCTCGGCACAACATTGAGGGCCGAAGGGCCTGTTCTGTGCTGTACTGTTCTATGTTCTATGTTCTATTTGGTAATTGTATAAGGATATTGTGGTCAGCTTCTTTGTAGATTTGTAAAGAAAATACATTCAAAGCTTTTAAATTGTGCTCTGTCAATGTTCTTACACCTCAAAGAACCAGCTTAACTTTTAGAAACTTTTGAAGTTTCACAAACGTGCTCTTAGCAGAACCTCGCAATGGTGATTAATTCCGTTAGGTGGCATGGGCAGTTTTGCAGGCAAGGTTGTCTTTTGGTGTCATTTTTTCTTAAACTAGTTCAAACAATTGTGGAATCCTGAAGATAATATGCACTTAGTGCAATCTTTTGCTTGGGTTATGCTGATTTCAGGCAAAATACACCAAGAAAACCAGCACAATTTAGTGGAAACTGTACTACATTGTGAACTGGTTGGTGGCTCTCCCTGTGGCCACCATGACTTATGGTATGGTGAAATATATTCCTTAAGGTCTCACATTTGATGTGGTTGACCCTTAACTTCCATCTGAAATGGCCCAGCAAGCCACTCTGTTGTATTCAACCGCTACAAAAACATAATAAAGGAATGAAACCGGACTGACCGCCCGGCATTGACCCAGGCACCGGAAGCGACAGTGCCAAACCCAGCACTGTTAACCCTGCAAAGTCCTCCTTACTAACATCTGGGGCTTATGCCAAAGTAGGCAGAGCTGTCTCACAGACTAGTCAAGCAACAGCCTGACATAGTCACAGAATCATGTCTCAGATACCACTATCACCATTCCTGGGTATGTCCTGTCTCACCGGCAGGACAGGCCCAGCAGAGGTGGTAGCACAGTGGTATACAATTGAATCTGGGACCTTGGCACCGTGAGGCAGCAATGCTAAACGCTGCGCCACCGTGCTGCCCAAAGACAACCTCTTTCTCAAGGGCGACTAGAGATGGGCAATAATGCTGGCCTAACCAGTGACGCCCATATCCTGTAAATTAATATTTTTTAAAAATTGATCCAATGTTCAATGCTGAGGTGACTGATCTCAGCTGGGGCAAAAAGGTTTATTTAACCTTTTGTATACCCTCTGAGGGAGGAGACTATGAGCTAGGGTTCTGGCTCATGGTCGCTGTTCCTTAACCCCTTCTGCAAAGTGTAGGGAAGAAAATATAAGGCCCTGTTGTTGCTGCAGACGATACAACACATGAGCACTGGGTTGGAATTCTGACTGATCTGTGTTCATGTTTCCAGAGGCGCAGCACTTAAAGACATTGGGTCAATCTGATAAGTCAAAGTGAGTGGGTAAGAACATGGCAAAACAAATATAATGTAGGGGAGTGTGAAGTCATGTGTTTGTTGGGAAAAACAGAAAAGCAGAGAATCTTTTAATGGTAAGGAAATGGGAAATTGTACTCCAGGAACCTTGGTGCCCTTATACACGAGTCTCGGAAAGTTAACGTGCCAGTGTAGCAAAGAATTAGAAAAGCAAATAGTATGTTGGCCTTTATTAAAAAAAGATTGGAGAATAAACAAATCTTACCACAATTATTTCGGACTTTAGTGAGATCAAACCTGGAGTGCTGTGTACCGATTTAGTCTCCTTATCTAAGGAAGGATAAATTTACCTTGGACTGAGTGCATTGAAGCACCACCAGACTGACTCCGAGGTTCAACGGATTGTCCTCTCAGAAGAAATTGAGTAGGCTAGACCTATATTTCCTAGAGTTTAGAAGGATGAGCTGCGATCTAATTTAAGGATATAAAATTCTTGAGGAACTTTGACAGGATGGTTGCTGAGAGAATGTTTCCTCTGCTATGCAGTCCAGAAGTAGGGTTCACAGTCTCAGAATAAGGTGTGATCATTTAGGATTGAGAAATGTTTTCACCCAAAGTGTTATGAGCCTTGGGAATTCTCTACTCCAGTGAGCTGTGAATGCTCAGTTGTTCAGTATATTCAAGACAGAGATCAATAGTTCTTTGGGTAACAAAGAAATGCAGGGATATGGGGATAGTGCAGGAAGGTGAGATTGAGATAGATTAGCAGAGCAGGTTTGAGGGACAACTGGCCTATTCCTGCTCCTATTCCTAATGTTTCTTTTATTCTAAGTGACTTTTTAAAAATACAGATCCACTTTTTATATTCAGGTGCAGTGGTCAGTTTCTTAGTAAATTAACAAAGTAACATTCAAAAACTTCTAAACAGTGTCTTGTCGTGTCCCTCACCTAAAACAGCCAGCTTAACAACTTTCAGTGCCTCCTCCATGACCTGCAAACATGAACAATTAGCAGAGCCTCCCATTGGCAATTAATTCAGTCTGGGAGCGACGGCAACCTCCCTTGCCATAGGCACCTGGTGAGGACAAGCTTGGGCTTGCCTGTGATGTGTTTTATGACATACTCATTCAGTATGCAAATAGTTTGGGGAAATTATTGAAAAGTAGGTGAGTGAGAAACCTTTGAGATGTAAGATGGCTGCCAACACCCACCTAACTGCAGCGAAGTCATAAAAGACTTCAGGAAAAGAAAATTGAGAATATACGCGAGCACTGGCTGGACATAAATAAAAGCAAACCATCTCTCATAATCTCTTGCTCACATATTCTCTCACATTCTCATGGACTGACAAACTCGCCCTCATGCCTCACATGAGCCTTCACCTTCGTTAACCTTTTCCCTCTCTCTGAACTGGTATGTTTATTCCTACTTTCAGGCCAGCAGTCTTCAATATGAGATGTTGTTACTGACGGATTCAATTTCAAAAGAAGATGCATGCTGGGAGCTGCGACTTCGATGTGGTAAGCTTAACTCCATGTGAGATTGTTTAATAAAGCTCACAATAGCAAGCAGTCTCATTTTCTAAATTATAATGTTTTAAACATTTGTTTTAATTATAAAACATAAAAGTCGATGGAAAGTTAGTTTAAATCAATTCAAAACTGTGTTCTTGCATCCTTGCTCGACCATTTGGGTTTTGATTCACTACATTGTGTAATGTCCTGATTTGTTTTTCTATCTTTAGCTCTGAGTCTGTATCTGATGGCTGTGAACATTAAGACCCCAGTGGTTGTTGAGAACATCACTCTGATGTGTCTGCGTATTCTACAACGACTGATTAAACCACCTGCCCCAACTAGTAAGAAAAACAAGGTGAGCCTGCTCACTGGTGATGAATGCCATTACTCAATCCATCTGCTCTCTGATCTAGCACATTGATTCTATTGCCTCTCTCACTATCTGGTTTATCACTATGCCCGCTCTCTTCTGCAGGACACCTCAGTTGACACACTTACAACTGTCAAACCCTATAGCAATGAGATACATGCGCAGGCTCAAGCGTGGCTCAAGAAGGATCCCAAAGCATCATATGAGACTTGGAAAGAAGTGTCTGCCTGCCAGAGGTAATACAACCTTCATTCATGTAATTCTCATTTCAACATGTTATAGGTTTTAATGGTCTGACTCGAGGCCAGTATGTTGTACAAAGAGTTACCACACTTGACAAATAGAAATGCTTTGATCATATTGTACATTATCGGCAGGAATCTGAGGCGGTTGGAATGCTGTTGTACTGTTTGCTGCAGAATCCTGTAGCTGAGCGACTTACTGTGCACAAGATTTCCAAAATAAAACTTTAATTGCTTCATTTTCTCCATCAGTGAGAAAAAGTAATTGACATATTTGTTCATTTAAGTAATCTCCAAGGACTGAAGTAGTTTGCTGAGTTTTTCCTTTCTTGATCCTTGTTTAGTTCCCCCCCCCCCCCCCCCCCCCCCCCCCACTTTAGAATGCATTGAGTTATTACTACCTAGTCTCTGTCAGCACTGCTTTTGATGCCGCTGGTAGAGAATATATTTTAATAGACACAAACTACTTGTGACAACTGGTCACCCATTTGGCAGCACCTATTGATGGTGTCCCTGAGATCAGAAGCACATTGATCAGAACCTGCTAGCATGAATCGCCATCCTACTGCGGTATTTGGAAAGTCTATGCACTGCACCATTTATCTTAATTTGCATAATGATCCTTTGCCCTTGTTCAGTTGACTTTGATGCGATGTGACATGTGCTTGAGCCTATTGGTCCTGTAAGAAGCTGAGAGTAGGAGTGTGAACCAGCACCACGTCTGTACAGTTCCAGACAATATCCTGAACCTGGCTAAGTGACTTGAGCTGCTCTACCATCTCCTATTAGAGCAGCTTATAAGAGAAACAGAATAATGTTTGCAAATTCTGCAAAATTAAGGTCCTTGCACAACAAAACATTTTGAACCAAATAGATGATGAAACAAATGGAGTTATTTTCAAACCATTCCTCCAGATTGAAGTCCCTCAATTAGGCTTTCTGTGCATCGATGAAAGCTTTGTGATAACACAGTGATTGATTTGTGATTCATTTCCACCTCCCAAACAGCTTTAGACACTGAAGGAAAAACGCAGAGTAAAACTGAGCTACGACACCTCTATCTGATGGAGAAGTACGCATGGAAATGGAAGCAATTTCTGAGCAAACGTGGAAAAAGGAATTCGCCACTAGACCTCAAACTAGGACACAATAATTGGCTTAGACAGGTAATGGACAAAGATGGTAACTCAACAGAGGCTAAACGTATAGGAGCAGGACTGTTATTGGCCACATACAGCAAAGGTTTGCCACCCATCATCTTCGATAAGCTGTAGAATTGCACATAGTTTTTTTTCATCCCGCACGTACTGATTGAACTTTCCCCAGGTCAGGACAGGGGCGGTATAGAAGTTCCCAAGCAATAGCCTTTACACACAAAGTGCCATAAACATCAGCAGAGACCAGGTGGGCAGAATAGCTTGTTTCTGTGCTGTAAATTCCATATACTCTACCATTTTATTCATTTTGGGGAGGGACAGAGGGCTGGATTTTTCATTCTGGAGACTAGGTTCTCCCTCTGGAGTAGAATTTCTCCTGGACGCGCCTTACCCCAAGGAGCAATTCTCTCTATTTGCATGCAAATTTATGCATGGAGGTGAGCTTGTGGGATTATGTCTGAATCCAGGTATTGGGCCGCCTTTTTGAGCGGGAAGCCCTAAACCGAAGTCTGGCGGCAGGCCCCCCTCACTCAATCATCTCAGCTCCAGGACATCACTGCAGGTGTTCCTCAGGGTAGTGTCCTAGGTCTAACCATCTTCAGCTGCTTTATCAGTGACCTCCATGCCATCATAAGGTCAGAAGTGAGGGATATTCGTGGATGACTATACAATGTGCAGCACCATTCGCGACTCAAATTTTGTCTACAAAATTATGAGGGGCATAGACAGAGTGGATAGTCAGAGGCTTTTCCCCAGGGTAGAGGGGTCAATTACTAGGGGACATAGGTTTAAGGTGCGAAGGGCAAGGTTTAGAGTAGATGTACGAGGCAAGTTTTTTTTACACAGAGGGTAGTGGGTGCCTGGAACTCGGTGCCGGAGGAGGTGGTGGAAGCAGGGACGATAGTGACATTTAAGGGGCATCTTGACAAATACATTAATAGGATGGGAATAGAGGGATACGGACCCAGGAAGTGTAGAAGATTGTAATTTAGTCAGGCAGCATGGTCGGCACAAGCTTGGAGGGCCGAAGGGCCTGTTCCTGTGCTATACGTTTTTTTGTTCTTTGTTCAAATAATGAAGAGGCCATGTCCAAATGCAGCAAGACCTGGACAATACCAGGCTTCGGCTGACAAATGGCAAGTCACATTCATGCCACACAAGTGCTGGACAATGACCATCTCCTACAAGCAAGGATCTAATCATCGCCCCATGATATTCAATGGCACTACAATCGCTGAATCCCCCACAATCAACATCCTGGGGGCTACCATTGATCAGAAACTGAACTCGACTAGCTATATTATACTGTGGCTACCAAGGCAGGTCAAAGACTAGGAATCCTGCGGTGAGTAACTCACTTCCTGACCCCCCCAAAGCCTGTCCACCATCTACAAGGCACAAGTCAGGAGCGTAATGGAATACTCTCCACTTGCCTGGATGAGTGCGGCTCCAACAACACTCATGAAGCGCGATACCATCCAGTATAAAGCAGCCTACTTGATTGCTTCCCCCTTCCACAAACATTTAATCCCTCCACCACCGAAGAACAATAGTGGCCGTGTGTACCATGCACAAGATGAACTGCAGTAACTTGCCACGGTTCCTTAGCCCCACGACCACTACCATCTAGAAGGACACGAGCAGCAGATACTTGGGAATCCCACCATTTGGAGATTCTCCCTCCAAGTCACTAACCACTCTGACTTGGAAATGTATCATCGTTCCTTCACTGTCATTGGGGTAAAATCCTGAAACTCCCACCGAACAGCATTGGATGTACGTACACCTTTGGGACTGTAACAGTTCAAGAAGGGAGTTCATCACTACCTTCTGAAGAGCAACTAGGGATGGGCAATAAATGCTGGCCTAACCAGTGACACTCACAGCTCATGAAGGAATATAAAAAAACTAAAAAAACAAACTTTCCAAACATGTGCAGTTTCAGACAAAAGTGTCCCAAGCAGCAAATGTTACAAATGTCAGCGTCTTCCATGAAAGCCCAGTATGCTTCAAAGGACTTGAAATCCCTTGACTGCGTTTGAAATGCAAATTTTCCGTTAAGGGTCTGTTCTGTGCTGTATTTTTCTATATACATATATATATATATATTGTATTAGCCAGTGATTGACAGTTTTATTAAACCAGAGACAGCTGCTTGGTGGATTGTTCATAGCTCTTTCCCTTCACGCTTGAATGCATCTCAAGTAACCTGCTTTGATGCTCCTGGTGGCTGGGCAGCTGTGAGCCCGCCTCCCGTGGCTGTATCACTCACCCCTCCCCCCCCCTTCCCTAAACCTCCTGGCTGGGCGGCTGGAGCCCCATCCCCTCCCCTGCTGTTGGATAGCTGTGAGCCCTCCCCTTCCCTGCTGGTTAGGTGGCTATCAGTTCCCTTCTTGGTTATGGAACTGGGGCTCCCCTTCCCCCATTACATGGGTGGTTCAGGAGCCTGAAATGTTGCTTGTTTTCTGCTGTTCTAAAATCACTGTAACATGTATGAGTAGGAGATGAGCCATCTGACCTTGCTGTTCCTCAGGTCCTATTCACTCCTGCAACACAAGCTGCACGACAGGCTGCCTGTACAATCGTGGAGGCACTTACTACCATCCCAAGTCGCAAGCAACAAGTTCTTGATCTTCTCACCAGGTACATTTCCGTTAACCAGAAATCGAAGCAACAACTTCAGAAGTTATTTCAGCAACTCGAGTTCTAGCTGTAACATAATGGGGTCTGTATTACAGAACAGTATGTCATTGGTGCCAGTTGGTGATATTTGTCTAGTGTAGAGTTCCTGTCTTGTCAGTTTTAAACATCTGTGATTTTGAGTTGCATTCTGATCAGCTATCCAAGTTCTTCGATGTCTGTGAAAATATTTGGGAAGTTGGAGCAAGGGCAGAGCAGCTTCATTGGGCACTATGAACTTATCCATGATACAAATTGCACTTGGAAGTTCATAGAGAAAGAAAGTGTGAAGGATGTACGATCGAATTACAAACCGATTTGACTTTTAACAAGGAAATAGATGGTCTAAGTGTATATTAATTTTCTTGTTAACATGTTGTTCATTCCAGCTGGTCTGTCAATTACAGGGCATATTCTTTCACAATAAAATGCAGGAAATACAGAGCAAGTTATGGCAACATCTGTGGACAGAAACATAACATTTTGGGTCTGTGACCTTTTATCTGAACTGGGAGAATTGGAAATGTAATAGTTTTTAAACAAGGCATGGGTGGTACATTGATAAAAGGACGGTCTGTGGTAGGGTGGAGGTCTAGGAGATATTGAATCACTCAAAGAGGGGGTCTTCCAGTGCCAAAGGGAACAGTGATCGGTAAGACAAGAAACAAAATGGAACGAGAGATTATCATCTGAAATTGTTGAACTCAATTGTTGAGTTTGCAGGCATTGCTCTTTTGCAGCTCCTTTACAAACAGCGGGGAGGGTGGGGGGACTTCAGGCTGGCCTAAGGGTTGCTGTGGAGTCATCTAACCTCAAGAAAACGCGCCACAGACCAGGATTGTGTGTTTTTGCTACTGCTAACTCCATTTGCCGATCAGTGAGCAACTGTAGCAAGTGAGTGTTCCCAGGCAAAATCACTGGGGCGTCTACTCAGTATTAAAATGCTCCTTTATGATTTCAACTATCTGTTTTTGTATTGCCAGTTACCTGGATGAACTGAGTGTTGCCGGTGAGTGTGCAGCTGAGTACCTTGCACTCTACCAGAAGCTCATCAAACCAGCTCATTGGAAGATCTACCTGGCAGCTCGGGGAGTGCTGCCGTACATTGGAAACCTGATCACAAAGGTCTGCCTTTTCTTCCATTCCAAAACAAATCAGAAAAATCTCAGGTGGTACAATTCTTTTCCAAAACATTATGTCATGATTGGCACTGCCGTCTGTCCCCACCCTGCTTAATTTCTCGATTAATTGGTTTCTGCTCGGAACATCAGAGCGATGAAATGTTCACCAAGTTTATTCTCACTCCCACACTCGAGTAATTTGAGTGTATTGTTGGTATTAGATGCCAATCTAATTACTTGTTAATCCCACTGAGAGTCTGTTGCATTGTTTGGGTTCATTAGCTCCGAGACAAGTTAGCAACAGATGGCGCAACAATATTCTGATGACACTGGTTTAGATCAGTAGTAACTGGCAGGGTAACATTTCATTTTGCTATTTGTACATGTCTGAAGGGTCAGGGTATGAACAGTAGTCTTGGGAAGCAGCTGGATGGGTGATTGATCTTATCGGGATTGGGTTAATTGAAACTACCTTCCATTGATTTAGAGCAGCATTTTATTGGGATATTGTTGTTAGCAAGGTCTGTCATTGGAAATTACCCTAATTGAAATGGCAGTCTTTTTACAGAGGCATTCAAAGAGGATACCTTCAAAGGGTTGAATCCCAGTTATCAGAATTTTTTGTTTTAAGTACTATGGGAACAGCTTGCTGTAAAAAAAAGTTATCTGATTCACGGCCCTGAGGACCCGGGATCGATCACGGCCCCAGGTTACTGTCTGAGTGGAGTTTGCACATTCTCCCCGTGTCTGCGTGGGCCTCACCCCCACAACCCAAAGATGTGCAGGGCAGGTGAATTGAATGTTCGGGAGGCTGGTACGGGAATTGAACCGTGCTGCTGGCCTGCCTTGGTCTGCTTTAAAAGCCAGCTCTTTAGCCCTGTGCTAAATCAGCCCCTACACCATGCTAAATTGCCCCTTAATTGGAAAAAAATAATTGGGTACTCTAAATTTATCAAAAGAAAGAAAGAAAAAGTTATGTGATTATAAGTCAGCATGAAATAGAACTGCCAGGTATTTTACATACAAGTATTCTCCCCGTTTGACTGAGCAAGAATTTGTTGTCTATGGTGTTTGTTTAATTATGAATCTTCATTAACATTAAAGGAAGCTAAATCTTACCATTAGAAATCAAAATAAATACTCAGCCAGTACCGAGAAATAAAGTTAACATACCAGGTCGGTGACCTGGCCTCAGAACCTCAGGGTTATTCTTTTTGTTCTATTGCTTGTTTTTTCCTATTAAATGTAAATCTAATTTTCCCTTAAGGTTTATGAATACTTACTTTTTTATAATTAGATGCAATAGCAACTGAGAGAAACTAAGTTTGCAAAAACGTGAGATTCTCATTCAGGAGTACGGCAGGCGATCTGTCAAGAGAAGGAGCAACAGCGGTTGTCCAATTGCTTAGCAAGTTAGTCTAGTGCATTATCCGTAGAAAACCTACTGTGCAGAAGGAGGCTATTCAGCCCATCGATTCTGCACCAACCCTCTGAAAGAGCAGTCTGTCTCAGATCAATCCACTACCCTACCCATAACCCCACCTGTCCTGCACATCTTTGGACACTAAGGGCAATTTAGCATGGCCAGTCCACCTAACCGGCACATCTTTGGACTGGGAGGAAATCGAGCACTCAGAGGAAACCCACGCAGACTCGGGAAGAACATGCCACCCAGGAAATGATCCAAGGCTGGAATTGAACCCTGGTCCCTGGTGCTGTGAGGCAGCAGTAATCAACGTGCCACTTTTGATTCTGCCGAGTTCACTGGTTTTGACCAGAGTGGCAGTCTGGCTACAGTTACTAGTTAATACTCCAGTTAATAAAGAGGGGAAAATTAGCCCGCTCTGATATTCCTGATTGCTATTCGCTGACTCCTATTGGAGAAAGTAGATGTCAAGTGAGGACAGAGCTGTGGTGACCTCCATTGTGGAATAACCACACTGTAAAACCACCCAAATGAAAATGAGCCATTTGAATGAGATACTAGATGGAGACTAGGGCCTGTGCCATTCAAGGAGCCATGAGAACAAGTTAAAGAATAGCATTCTTTTAATTGCTGAATCATCTTTGTCCACTGTGTCGGGTTCTTCGGTTGTAATGCTCACCTGATTTGTGTTTCAGGAAATTGCCCATTTACTGGCACTGGAGGAGGCAACACTCAGCACTGACCTTCAGCAGGGATATGCATTGAAAAGCTTGACAGGTGAGGTGTACATTGAGTGTTAAGAACAGGTTTACACACTAACCCACCAATAGATAGTTTCATGTATTTTCTATATTCACTGCTTTTGCTGCCCTGTTTCAGCACTGCTTTCATCTTTTGTGGAAGTGGAATCGATAAAACGTCACTTCAAGAGTCGCTTGGTGGGCACCGTGCTGAATGGTTACTTGTGTCTGCGAAAACTTGTGGTTCAGCGAACAAAACTAATTGATGAGACACAAGACATGTTGCTGGAGATGTTGGAGGACATGACAACAGGTAATAGTACAAGCATGGTCAAACTTCCTTAAAGTTGAGCTCTATTCTCATTTAAAGAGGAATCAAAGTTTAATGCTCTTGTAAGAGAGTGCTCCTTGTCCCCCTCTGGTTAAAAAAAAAATAATGATGTCTTCTATCTAATAATTTCTGTTGGTTATTTTGGATGCCCTCTCTGGTGATCCAAGTTATCATGCATGCCCTGTGTTAACTGTGGCCTTGTGGGTTCGAACTCTTGCTGCTGCGTCAGAACGTTGTGGGTGCAAGTCCCATTCCAGGGACTTGAGCATGTTATCTAGCCTGACAACTCCCAGTGTGGGACTGAGGGAGTGCAAAATTGTGGGGCATTCTGTCCTTTGGATGAGACATTAAACCGAGGACCCGTCTGCCCTTGCATGTGCTATTGAAAGAGGAGAAAGTTCTCCCAGTATCTTAACCCTCAATCAGCTTCGCTAAAAACAGTTTGTCTGGCCACTGCTAAATTGTAATCATTTCAGAAGTGATTTGGAGCATCCTGAAGTTATGAAAGAGACGGTATATAAATGCTGGTTCATTCTTTAAAATGCTGCCTCTAGGATCTTGGAATTTTGCTGCATGCAAAGCAGACATTTAATCTATTGTGCATGTAATGGCTCTGAAAAAGCTCTTCCCATCTTCAAAAGCCCATTTAATTTTGATAACTTCCATCAGACCTCGTCAGCATTTTTCTGAAGAGCTCCAGTCTGTCAAATCTCTCCTCAGAATTGAAGCCTCTCAACCCTGGTGTCACCTTAATGAGCTACTCCATGACACCTTCCAATAGTGGTTCACCCAAAACATGACTCAAATATTAGTTTAGCAAATTACACTCGGTTTCTTCTTCTAAGTCATTAATATAACGAGCAAATAGCTGAGGCTCAGCACTGATCCATGCAGCACCCCACTAGTAACAACCTGTCAACGCGAAAATTAGGTGTTTATTCCGACTTTTCTGTTCTTCAACCAAGCCTCTATTCTTGTTCCCCCAACTCCACCTGCCCTTGTCCCGTGCAGCAACTTTTTTAGTGTTGCACCTTATTAAATGCATTTGAAAATCTAACTACATCCACAATTTCGTCTTTTCTCTATCGTGCAAGTTACATCTTCAAAACCTAAAATGTGCACGGTAGCACAGTGGTTAGCACTGTTGCTTCACGGCGCCAGGGTCCCAGATTTTTAAAAATCTGTGGCATTTCTGTTTCTCAATGTAGCAGGGTTGGTGAAGGGAACAGTAGATGTAGTACATGTGGATATTTAGAAGGAATTTGATACAGGTGCCATTCACACAGTTGTTGCACAAAGTTAGATCTCATGGGATTAAGAGTAAAGAGTGAGAAGGAATAAACAATGTTTTGGATGGCAAGATATTCAAGGTAGGAGATGTGCTTAAAGCTCTTGGTGAAAATTACAGCCTGATTGGTTGTTGAGTGAAGAAGATATCTGTTTACAGTCCTGATCAAATTCTAATCCACATATATCTGTAGGTACAGAGTCTGAAACAAAGGCGTTTATGGCTGTCTGTATTGAAACTGCTAAACGATACAGTCTTGATGATTACCGAACGCCAGTCTTCATCTTCGAGAGGCTATGCAGCATCATCTACCCGGTAAGTGCAAAGAAAGCATGAGAGTATATGGATTTGTACATTGGATGAATCATCAGGCCCATAGGGAAATTATACATAAATGGTCTGCGATCGGGGCCCACCGATCTGCGGGCGGCCTGTTCCATGGGGGCACTCCTTCCTTCCGCGCCAGCCGCTGTAGGGCTCTGCCATGGCCAGCGCAGAGAAGGGAACTCCTCCTCTCCCCCCCCCCCCCCCGCGCAGGCGCCAAAATACGACGGTCAGTCTGCGCATGCGCGGAATCACGCCGGTGGTTCTGCGCATGCGCGAACTCGCACAGTCCCTTCGCCGCTGGTTGGAGCGACGCCAACCTCCTAGCCCCTAGACAGGTGAGAATTCCTCACCTTGGGGGCCCGTTGACGCCGGAGTTGTTGGCGCCGGTTTTCCCGCCGACGTGGAGACTTAGTCCCCAGAAGGGAGAATCCAGGTCCATATCTCCTTGAAGGCTTATGGTTCTACAAGACTGGATGCTGCATAAATGAGCCGTATTAACACAAAATAGGAGTAAAAATCCTTACTCCGTGCTGAGTTATCTCTGTTTTTGTCAACATCATGCCAACAGTAGGGTGACCACAGTAATGGGGACCGCACCAACTCGTGTATCAGTTCTTGGGATGAGAGTAGTATAGTCAAGTTTGCCGTCTCGGCCCAATTTTAATTTCCTGCCCCTATATCTGAGAAAGGCTGCATGTAGATTGATAATGTCCTGGCTCTGACTTTCATGGATGGTCTTAATCTTCCAAATAATTCTGTATTTTTGTGTTCCAACTTATTAAAAAATGAATTTGCACTCACACATCTTAATGGAAATTGGTAACATATAATTGAGACATTCTTGTCACATTGAGTTATATACCTGCTCCTGCAGTGGATCTGATGGTTAAACTAGTGTGTAACTGAGCAACAAGTGCCAGAAGAAAGCAACAGCATTTATGTTGTTCCTCTAATAATGTGGCAAGAAGTCCCAAGTCCATCATAAAAATTTAGGGGAGATAATGGATTTTCAGTCAAAGAAGAAGGTAAAAGGGTGACTTTGTTCATTGAGGTGGGTTTTAAGGGGTAGTCTTAAAGGAGGCATAGGAACTTATTGGAGGCCATTAAACAAAGGGTTTTCGGAGTATGGAGGCCACAGGCACGGCCACCAATGATGGGGTAATGGGAGAGGGAATGTACAGGAGTTTGGGGAGTGAGGCTCGTGTAGTGTTGGAATAGGCTAACCGACTAAGACGGAGCAATGCCATGGAGGACTGCGACACAGGTGGAGACAGCGCTAATACAGAGAAGTAGGTGGTCTGTGACAGAGCAGATGGAATCTGAGGTTCAGCTTGCAGTCGAATAGTACACTGAAGTTACTGAAGGCCTAGTTCAGTCTCGGATAATGATCAGAGGTGTTGAAACAGAGGTTCATAACCAGACAGGAGGGAAGATAAGTCAAGGGATGGAGCTTTTGAGTTGAAGGACAGACAGGAAGCTGAATGATGATAGAGAAAAGCGCTCTTGCGATATTTGTGTGGGTGGATATGCAGCAATTTTTCTTCACTGGATAATTCTATATCTGAGATGTTAAATTCTGATAAAACAAAGATAAAAATTATCACTGGCATCCACGATATTTTGTTTTTATTAAAGATAAAGTTGAACACCTTTGTCAATAGATCTGCTCTTTTGGCAGGAGGAAAATGAAGTGACAGAGTTCTTTGTGACGTTGGAAAAGGATCCACAGCAAGAAGATTTCTTACAGGGCAGGATGCCAGGAAATCCCTACAGCAGCAATGAGCCTGGAATTGGACCACTCATGAGAGACATTAAGAATAAGATTTGTCAGGATTGTGACCTTGTAGCACTGCTAGAAGATGACAGTGGAATGGAGGTATGAACCAATACAGAAAACAAAATGGTGCCCTGGTTCCAAGAAAATTTTCATTAATAATTTGGAAGCTACTCCAAGCATTATAAATTGAACGTTCCAATTTATTTTATATTTTTTCTTGCGATGTGAGTACAGCTGAATTTATTGCCCATACTAAGGTTTTGATGACCCACTTTGAAATGCTGCAGAAGTACTCCTGCAATAGTGTTACATAGGGAATTCCAGGATATTGCCTCAGTGACAATAAAGGAATGGTGATGTATGTTCAAGTTAGGATGGCATGCAACCAGGAGATAATGGTGTTCTCATATTGTTGCTGTTGTCCTCCTTGGTGATGGATGTAGCTGGCAGATTGATGCTGTGGAAGTAGCTTTTTAAGCTACTTAAAAAGTAGCTTTTTAACATGGAAAAGCAAGGACAGTGGTCAACATGGGAATACCACCACCTGCAAGTTCCTCTCCAAGTCGCACACTCGCTGGTTTGGAAATGAATCATCATTCCTTAACTGTCACTGGGTCAAAATCCTGAAACCCACTCCCGAATTGCTCTGCAGGATATCCACAGCCCACAGACTGTAGTGGTTCAAAAGTTGACTCACCAACACCTCAACGACAATTAGAGATTGACAATAAATGTTGCTTTCGCCAATGACGGCCACATCCTGTGAATGATTTTTTGAAATACAGAATTTCAGCAGAGTGCCCTCACTCCTAATCAAATGGCAAGTTCCACCTCCAGATTAATTTTAGTTACTTTCACTTTCACCATTAATATTTTCAATCAGTTTGAGTCAGTTTATAACATTTTTTTGTCAATGTTTTGTTAGAACGTAACAAATAGGAACAGGAGAAGACCATGTTCAGGTACACCAAGCAGAAGCAAATAGCATGTTGGCCTTTATTACAAGGGATTGTAATAGGGGTTGAACTTGCTCCACCATTCAAGATGATCATGGCTGATCTGGGCTTCAACTCCACTTTCCCGTCCACTACTCATACTCCTTAATTCCCCAAGGGAGAACAAAAATCTATCTATCCCAACCTTAAAAATATTCAGTGATGGTGCAGTCCTACGTCAGAAAATTACAAAGATCCACAACCCTTTAAGTGAAGAAATTTCCCCTCATCTCCGTTCTAAATGATAAATATCTCCATTTTCACCTTTCAAGCCCCTTCATAACCTTCACTTCTCATTCTTATAAACTCCACAGACTATAGACCCAATTTACTCAACCTCACATCATAGGACAGCCCTCTCATCCCAGAGACCAATCATGCAAACCTTCGCTGCCCTGCCTCCAATGCAAGTTTATCTGTCCTTAAATACGAGATCAAAATTGCACACAGTATTTGCACAAAAGACATATTCCTGCATTCCAATCCTGTTGTAGTAAAGGCCAACATGCTATGTGCTTCTGCTTGGTGTACTTGTATGTTAACTTTTTGCGTTCCTAGTACGAGTACATCCACATCTCTTTGAATGTCAACATCGATGAGTTTCACACCTTTAAAAAATATTCTGCTTTCCTATTCTTTTGACCAAAGTGAATAACTTCCCTTCTCATTCTTATAAACTCCAGAGACAATGGACCCCAATTTACTGAACCTCACATCATAGGGTAGTCCATATTATTCTCCATCTGTCATCTTATCCACTCAAGTAACCTGTCCATATGCTTTGCAGCCTCTTTGTGTCCTCCTCACAACTTTCATTCCCATCTAGCTTTGTATCATCAACGAACTTAAATTCATTACTCAGTGTCTTCATATACGTCATTAATTGACGGCTAAGGCCCCAGCCACGGATCCCCGCGGACTCCATTACTCACAGCCTGCCACCTTGAAAATGCTTAATTTATCCCTACTTTTTGCTTCCTGCCCACTAATCAATGCTCTGTGTTTGGCTAACTGACTTACAGTTCTCCGTTTTCTCGCTTCCTTCTTTCCTGAATCACAGTCTTCCATTTGATTGGCCCTTTTGATTGGTACCCCTTCCACAAAAATTTGCTCCCTCCACCACCTGTGCTCACCGTAGCAGCCATGTGTACCATCTACAAGATGCATTGCAGGAACTCACCAAGGCTCCTTAGACAGCACCTTTCAAACCCACAACGAGCAACATCTAGAAGGACAAGGGCAGCAATCTCAGGGTGGTCCAGCTGAAGACCTTTCCAACTGTATAGGTCCCTTTTTCTTCCGTACTGGTGCCAGTATCCCATTAATCAAAACTAATTTCTCCCGCACCAACTTTTGAGCCATGCAATCAGTTTTCTTATCTTATTTACCCAAGCTAATTTGCTTGTGGCTCAGGTAGTAATCCAGAGATTATTAACTTTTGCGTTTCTACTTTGTAATTTAGCTCCTAGTCGCTCATATTTCCTCAGTAGAATCTCTTTCTTAGTCCTATCTATGTTATTGGTAGCCACACGGACCACAGCAACGGGACCCTTCCCCTCGCACTCTCAAGTTCCTCTCCTGCTAGGCGGAGATGTCCTTAACACTTACACCGGGCAGGCAACACAGCCTTTGGACTTTACCTTTTGGCTGCAGATAACTGGTTATTTTTCTTGCTTACAGTATAGCTTTTATTCAAATGTAATATTGATAATCTAATGTCTATCGGGATTTTTCAGCTTCTCGTAAACAACAAAATCATTAGCTTGGACTTATCGGTGGCTGAAGTGTACAAGAAGGTCTGGTGTCCAGCCAATGAGGTGAGTGTAAGCCAGCAATACAGAGTGATCAGTACAGCAAATGGATTCTTGATAAGAGGTACAATCCTGCAATAATTAAAGACACAATTGGCTGTTTGACTGGGATGGGAATAATAATCGCTTATTGTCACAAGCAGGCTTCAATGAAGTACTGTGAAAAGCCCCAGTCGCCACATTTCGGCGTCTGTTCAGGGAGGCCGGTACGGGAATTAAACCCGCGCTGCTGGTCTTGTTCCGCATCCAGGCCAGCTGTTTAGCCCACTGTGCAAAACCACCCCTATTATTATAGAATTATCGCACAGGGCTAAATAGCTGGCTTTTAAAGCAGACCAAGGTAGGTCAGCAGCACGGTTCAATTCCCGTACCAGCCTCCCCGAACAGGCAGCGGATTGTGGCGACTGGGGCTTTTCACAGTAACTTCATTTGAAGCCTACTTATGACAATAAGCGATTTTCTTTTCATTTCATTTCATATCTGTGAATAGATCAAATAAAATGGTTTGAAAAAATTCAGTGAGATGTAGCCTGTTGCCAAAACATCTGTTTCAACTGTGTTTAATGATTGACCTAAGTATAACTGTGAGCTGTAACTTCCAAGTGATTATTCAGTAAGTAACCAATTTGAATGTTGCAAAGGGGGAGCCAATGCGTATAATCTACCGAATGCGAGGACTTCTTGGAGATGCGACTGAAGAGTTTATTGAATCATTGGATTCAACTACAGGTAAAAATATGAATGACACACAGATAATGGTTTTATTTACAAGCTTTCAGCTATTACCTATTGTTCCAAATCAAGTTATAAACATATCTGTTGCTCTGATATTCACTACCTGCGATACATCTACAATAGTTACTGTCATGGTTCTAACCATTAATTATTCTTTCTGTGTAGATGAAGAGGAGGATGAAGAGGAGGTGTATAAAATGGCAGGCGTGATGGCTCAGTGTGGCGGTCTCGAGTGTATGTTAACTAGATTGGCTGGAATCAAAGACTTCAAGCAGGGTCGACACCTTTTAACTGTGAGTATCAGAGGCAGTGTATTTTCTATGCTCATCATTTGTAGATTTATTGTACAAACATTGGGGCTTAGTGTCCAGGTTCGTGGCGCCAGTTCTAAGAAATACAATTTGCGCAAATTTTAAGAATTTGCTTCTGCAATAAGGATGCCAAACATTGTTTATAAGTTGCCAATCCTGCCTAAAGCATATTATTGTAGTTGGGTGACGAGACAATATAGCAATTATCGCCATGAGTAATTGTAAACGGCTGGTTGGCAAAATACTTAAGTTCTTGGAAGAGCTGATTAGTGACAGCATCGCAAAGTACAGTTAATCATTTTGATAGCAATGGGAAAGAAACTGTGGCAACAGTTGTGACAATTATGCTCTGATGAGAGGAGCATTTTGGACAATCAAGGTCTGTTTTTAAGTAGCGCAGGAAAAGGTTCATGATACTTGTTATTTTGCAGGCTCCACAAACTAGAGCAGTTAATCCAGCCTGTATTATTTATTAGGACAAACTACTGTGGGTGGTAGAAATCCAAAATTTAAAAGGAAAATGCTCAAACATGCAGTAGATCAAGCAGGATCTGTGGACAGGGAAACGGTTAAATACTCAAATTGATGACTTTTATCAGAAATGTAAGATGTTGGGAGATTTGGGCAGCACGGTAGCATAGTGGTTAGCACAGTTGCTTCACAGTTCCAGGGTCCCAGGTTCGATTCCCAGCTTGGGTCACTCTCTGTGCGGAGTCTGCACGTTCTCCCCGTGTGTGCGTGGGTTTCCTCCGGGTGCTCCGGTTTCCTCCCACAGTACAAAGATGTGCAGGTTAGGTGGATTGGCCATGTTAAATTGCCCTTAGCGTCCAAAAAGGTTAAGTGGGGTTACTGGGTTACGGGGATAGGGTGGAAGTGTAGGCTTGGGTAAGGTGCTCTTTCCTAGGGCTGGTGCAGACTCGATGGGCCGAATGTCCTCCTTCTGCACTGTAAATTCTATGATTTTAACAGGTTATAAGCTAGTACAGAATCAGAGAAAAGGAATAGTGGAGGTCGGAAAGAGTAGAGGACATGAGTGGTCAAATGAAGCCAAAAGGAGGTGGGTAATGGGACAAGTATAGAAACAAAAGATGGGTCCAGAGGAGGTTTTTTTAAAAAAGTGAAAGTACAATATTTACTAACACCTGTCCCAGAAAATGGATTATCATCTAAAGTTATGTAATTCATATTGAGGCCGGGAGACTGTAAATTACATGATCAAAAGATGAGACACTGTTGAGCTTGCATTGAGCTTCATTGGGGCAGTGCAGGAGACGAGATCAGAGTGGGAAGGAAAATTCCAAGTGACAAGCAGGCGGAAGCTCTCCGGATCATGCTGGTTGCTGACTAAATCGTGGTGTTCAACAAAGCAATTACTCAATCTGTATTTGCTATCCCCAGTATAGAGGCAGCGCGGTAGCATGGTGGTTAGCATAAATGCTTCACAGCTCCAGGGTCCCAGGTTCGGTTCCCGGCTGGGTCACTGTCTGTGCGGAGTCTGCACGTCCTCCCCGTGCGTGCGTGGGTTTCCTCCGGGTGCTCCGGTTTCCTCCCACAGTCCAAAGATGTGCGGGTTAGGTGGATTGGCCATGCTAAATTGCCCGTAGTGTCCTAAAAAGTAAGGTATGGGGGGGTTGTTGGGTTACGGGTATAGGGTGGACACGTGGGTTTGAGTAGGGTGATCATTGCTCGGCACAACATCGAGGGCCGAAGGGCCTGTTCTGTGCTGTACTGTTCTATGTTCTAGAGGTGACTGTATTATGAATAGGCAAAACAGTGTACTAAGTTGGAAGAAATATAAGTAAATTAGTTTCACTTGAAAGGAGAATATGAGCCCTGGCCAATGGGAAGATAGAAAATGAAAGGCCAGATGTTTCATCTCCAGAAGGGGGAGTCTGTGTGGGCGTGATGGAAGAGAGTATTGGAATGATGCGGAGGGTATGGTCCCTTTCTGACTGCTGGAGGGTGGGGTGGGTGAGGGTAGGTATGTTTGGCAAACAAAGAGGAATTGTGTGTTTTGGGGTCAGAGACTCTGGATAGGCAGGACTGTATGTGGCATATTACTCCCATGCCATATGTAAGAATAAATCATTTGCTGAAGTGCCTGAAACATCCAGGTTTAATGTCCTGGGCTTCTCTTATTGAAAGCAGTTCTTGAACGTTCTTGCAGAAGTTTCATCTTGTTGTTCGCGTTGTCCTTATTAGTCGATGTTTATGGTGCCTAGTCCTGGATTTTTCAAAACATTCTCTGACATCAATCTGTCTTTGATTAATGCTCCTTCCCCTTTTCTGAGTTCTAAAGCATAAAAGCGCAACGCTACTCTTTCCATTGTATTCAAAATAGTTACTTGTACTTTGTGATGCTGTCACAAATCAGCTTTGCCAGGAACTTACCTAGCTAGCAGTTTACAATTGCTCATGACCATAATTACTTGGCCCTGTCATCCAAGTACGAGATTGATGTGGATCACATTTGCTTCAAGCAGGATGTACACCTTATAAACAATAGTTGACATCCTTATTGCAGCAGTGAATTCTTAGAATTGTTGCAAATTTAGCACACTGGGCTAAATCGCTGGCTTTGAAAGCAGGCCAGCAGCACGGTTCGATTCCCGTAACAGCCTCCCAGAACAGGCACCGGAATGTAGTGACTAGGGGCTTTTCACAGTAACTTCATTTGAAGCCTTCTCGTGACAATAAGCGATTTTCATTTCATTTCAATTGATGACCTGCTGGAATTGGGTATTAGTTTCACAGATGCTGTGGTAACAACTGTTGAATCATTCCTTGATGAGAAGAGCATTTGGGCAAGCAAGATCTGCTTTTAAATAGGACAAAACAAGGCTCAGAGCATTGTAAGGAATCCAATTGTATGACCAGGTTCCAGTCATGGAAGCACCTGTCCCAGCTGCAGTGTATGGCACCTTCCTACACAACAGCATTCTTTAGTGATTGCATCCTGGGCTTGTGGAGCAGTATCGGCTGACCACTCGGCATCCAAATATATATAATTCTGTGAGGCTCTCACCTCAGACCTTCACAAGGTGTTGCATCTTCCTCTGCAACCCAACATCACTCCCAATAAACTGAAGGACCAGATGGGAAGTCAATACCAAATGAAAAATGTATGACCAACAACTAGCTTCTGAATCATGTTGTCCAATATATACCTTTCCATGTTTTATGGTTGCAACCTTTCTCCATTCAAAATATTGGGTTGCTTTTGATAGCCATGACTGGGGGAATAGCACTTAGTGACTCAATCAATATGCCTCATGCCAGATATTTAATGCACTACTTCTGTAAGATTACTGTTGTCCCTAACTGGAAACTTAATCATTAATGCAAATCTACTCTAAAATTCTGACAGTTTTTTTCATGGAAAACTGGAATTTCCTTTAGTAGGATTAATAATGTCTTTTGGTTGATAAATTATATTTAATTTTACGTTTTGGGTGTGCTAAAGGATTTTACCTATGATGGTTTGATGGTCTGGATACTGTGTGACTCAACGTGAAGATGATTATGTTCCCATGATATCGCTGCTTTTATCCTTGATAGAGGTAATGGGAGTGTTGAAGTAACCTTGGTGAGTTGATGTAGTATATCCTATAGATCAGAAATACTACAGTCTCACTGCATTGCTAATATAGGGTGTTGATGTTGGGTTCAGAGGCAGGGGCCCCAATAAAGCTGCGTTCTCAATTGTGCAGGACTTACTGAGTATTGTGGTCCACCTTACCAGATGAGGGGTAAGTATCTCGTCACTTTCTGACTTGAGCCCCGTAGATAGTGGAGACACTTTGAGAGATTGAGATGTGAGCAATTTGTCAAATTACCCGTGCTCTTCCTTGCTCGTGTAGCTACAGTGTTTGTATGGCTTGGCAAGTTATGCTTTCAACATTGCTATTAGCTCCTGGAGAAGTAACCCAATGTTGCAGCCACAAGTCATCCTACCTACTGCTGCACATATCTATTCCTGCATATCACCAAGTCAAGTCTCGGTCAATAGGATCTGTAAAGCTCCGATGTGGAGTAATTCCCATCTATTAACTAAGCAAGGACTAGATTTGGCAGCTGTCAATAATGTTGTTACCATGTGCCTTTGGAGCCGACATTTCTGCCCCTGCAATGTCTTCTCTCTTTCTCGTTACTGTACTGTTACTTTCCTACAACGTGGATGATGCTGAATAAGAGATAGATTAACTTTCTTTAAAGTGTCTTTTTAAATGACGTGTTTTCTATACATTGAACTCCCACAGTTGTCCTGTAGGTTTTGCTGCTTGCTTTGGATTTTATGGTTCTAATTTTCTCATTACTTTGATCAGCTGATAGTCAACCTGGCCATGGTTTGCATGTAGGAGAGGGAATGAGTGGTCTCTTAGCATGCAACTTCGCCAGAATTAATCTAGACGCAGAATTATAATTGGAAAAGCTGTGCACGGTATTTGTTTGAGAACTTCTACGGTATTTGCTGGATCACTTAAACTGAGACTTCAAACTCATTGGGTCAGTGCTGAGCTACATGTTTCTTAATAGTCAAATATATCAGAGTTTGTTTTTTCCTTTTCCCCAGGTGCTACTGAAGCTGTTCAGTTACTGTGTAAAAGTGAAGGTGAATCGACAACAGCTGATTAAGCCAGAGATGAACCCGCTGAATGTAATGCTGGGGACTCTCAACCTGGTGAGTCTCAGATCTCAAAATGAAAACTTTGTAAACTTGGGAGAATTTCTGATGAACATAACTAAAACAACTGGAACGTTTGAGGGGGTGTTCCACCTCAGTCTCGTGTCTTGTCTGCCCAAAGCAGAATGATTCTGTGTGAGAGACTCTAAATAATTATGGATTTCCAGGGTACTTTTACTCAAAATTTATGAAAGCTGGTCAACTGTTCAAAACAAATAATTCTATTGTTGAAGGGAGCGTGGAATATTCATTTAGATTAATAGAAATATCAGAAAAAGTCGAGAAATACAGAGAAGATCTAGAGAGCAAGATTATCCAGATGACATCATGAGCCCAGACAGAGAGAAATCTGATGACCTCATGGAATTTTCAGAGCCCCAGTTGAGAATCTGTATTTTGCATCATGTGGCCAACTTTTTTTTTTAATTGCCTGCACTGACAAAAACATTTTTTTTTCCAGCACCTTTTTGTTTGTTTTGCGTTTAATATGACATTGTTTGTACTCTAGGCATTGCTTGCAGAACAGGAGAGTAAAGACAGTGGCGGTGCTACAATTGCTGAGCAAGTGTTGAGCATCATGGAAATAATTCTAGATGAAGCAAATGCAGAACCGCTAACCGAGGACAGAGTGAGTATCTTACTCAAATTCTTAAGATCTGAGCATTATTCCATCATTTGAATATGGAGAATGGAGCTAAAGGGAGACCATCATTTGTGGAACTCTACTCCAACAAGAAGTCAGCACCTAGAAAAGAGGAAATACAATATTGAAAAAAGTGGTTGCGCTAATTTGAGCAGCCCAGTAATGGAAAAGCTGAGTTCAGCACAGGTATTGGGAATAGTACTGTGATTTGTCTTGATGCCCTGGGTAGAAAGGAGGGGACACCGAGTGCTCTCCAATGAATCTTGCTGAAACTTCAAGTGTAGGCACTGGTTGAGTCTGACTTAGCTGTAATTCCCACCTCTCCCTCTCACACAGGAAAAAACCACATTGCACTAGACTACTGACATCCACTGGCACGGCTTATTTCATTTTTTGTTCATTATTCAGTTAAGTGTCACTGGCAAAGATGGTATTGGTCATCGCTAGTTGCCCTGGGAAGGTGATAGTGAACCGCCTTCTTGAACCATTGAGGTCTGTGTAGTGAAAGTGGCCCCCACAGTGTGATTAGGGGTGAGGAATTCTGGGGTTTTGAACAAGTGACAATGAAACTGGATGGAACAGCGGTGATGCATGCCCAAGTCAGAATGTTTAGTGACTTGAAGGGGAATTTGGTGTTCCCATTTGCCTGCAGTCTTTATCCCAGATTGACTCCTGGGATGACAGGATTGCCATATGACGAATGGTTGGCTCGACTAGGCCTGTATTTACTGGAGTTTCGATGAACGAGAGAAGATTTCTTTGAAAAGTATAAAACTCAGACAGGGCAGGACAGACTGGATGTAGGCATAATGTTTCCCCTGGCTGGGGGTCCCAAGATAAGAAGTCGGCCATCTCGGACTAAGATGAAGAGAAATTTCTTTCGTCACAGGGTGGTGAACCTTTGGAATTGTCTACCTCAGAATGCTGTGGAGGCCAACTCACTGAATGTATTTAAGAAAGAAATAGATTTCTAGATAGTAACGGTGTCAAGGGGTATAAGAAGAGAGCGGTAGTATGGCGTTGAGATAGAGGTTCAGCCATGATCAGACTGAATGGTGGAGCAAGCTCAATGGGCTAAATGGCCTTCTCCAGCTTCTATTTTCTATGTTCTTCTAGGTGATCAAGGGTTTGGAAGCACTGTTGAAGACAGCTGAGTGAATTATTGCAGTGTATCCTGTAGCTAGTAGATGCTGCAACCAAGGTGCAGTGGTAGTACCTGGGCTGCTGATAAAGTGGATTGCTTTGTTCTGGGTGGCGTTGAGCTTCTTGAGTGTTGGTGGAGTTGCAGTCATCCAGGGAAGTGGGAAATATTTCATTGCACTCCTGACTTGTTTCCGGTAGACGAGGGAGAGAATTTGGAAGAGTCAGGAGGTAATCAATTCACTGCAGTATACCTAGCCTCTGACATGCTGTTGTAGCCATAACATCTATATGGCAAGTCCAGTTGAGTTCCTAGTTGCTACACCCCAGGATGTTGATGGTTGGGCACTTTATGATGATATGCAATGTCAAGCGATGGTGGTTAAACCCTCACTCGTTGAAAATGGTCACTTCCGGATGCTTGCATGGTGCAAACGTTACTTGTTACCTGTCAGTCAAACCTTGTTGCATGTGGGAATATTCATCTGAATAATTGTGAATGAAACTGGACACTGTGAATACATCAGCTACCACCTCCGCTTTTGACCTTATGATGGAGGGAAGGTCCAGTAACCACCATGTGAGATATCTGTGCACCAGTACCAGTAGGACCATGTTCCAGCAGGACCATGTTCCAGCAATTATTGGTGCATTTGGCAGAGGGGGTTAAGCAGGACATTGGCAGAATTAAAAACAAATTGATCAAGTGCTTTCTGCTCGATATGGTTTGGAACCAGAACCCATAGTGCACCTATCCATTGAGCCATCCTTCTGCAGGGAATGAAAGACAAAAAGAAAACAAAAAAAGAAACAACGAAAGGGAAAGATCTGCTTTTTATTTTCCCATCAGAATTTCAGCTAAGGTTGGTTGACAATAAAGGTCAGTAAGCTTTTGAATGTAGGAAGCAATTGGGTAATCGGGAATATTGGGAGGGCACAATAACGGTAGCTGAAAAAGCAGCCAGCATTGGTGAGTAAAGAAGATGAGGAAGCAAGTAAAAAAGAAGCTTCAAGTGTAAATGGAAATGTAGGGCTGAAGAGGTGTAGTGAGGACGTGGATGTACACGTAGATGGGAACCTTTTTTGAGGATACAGAAAGCCATTGGACCCATGGGTAAGACCATAAGAACTAGGAGCAGGAGTAGGCCATCTGGCCCCTCGAGCCTGCTCTGCCATTCAATGAGATCATGGCTGATCTTTTGTGGACTGAGCTCCACTTTCCGGCCCCAACACCATAACCCTTAATCCCTTTGTTCTTCAAAAAACTATCTATCTTTATCTTAAAAACATTTAATGAATGAGCCTCAGCTGCTTCACTGAGCAAGGAGTTCCATAGATTCACAACCCTTTGGGTGAAGAAGTTCCTCCTAAACTCAGTCCTAAATCTACTTCCCCTTATTTTGAGGCTATGTCCCCTATTTCTGATTTCAACCGCCAGTGGAAACAACCTGCCCGCATCTATCCTATCTATTCCCTTCATAATTTTATAGGTTTCTATAACATCCCCCACCGCATCCTTCTAAATTCCGAGTACAGTCCCAGTCTACTCAACCCCTCCTCGTAATCCAACCTTCAGCTCTAGGATTAACCTCGTGATCCTCTGCACATCCTCCAGCGCCAGTACATCCTTTCTCAGGTAAGGAGACCAAAACTGAACACAATACTCCAGGTGTGGCCTCACTAACACCTTATACAATTGCAGCATAACCTCCCTAGTCTTAAACTCCATCCCTCTAACATCTGTAAACCAATCTCTCTTAATCACCTGTAAACCAACTTTTTGTGACTCATGCACTCATGCACTAGCACACCCAGTTCTCTCTGCACAGCAGCATGTTTGAATATTTTATCATTTAAATAATAATCCCTTTTGCTGTTATCCTACCAAAATGGATAACCTCACATTTGTCAACATTGTATTCCATCTGCCAGACCCTAGCCCATTCACTTAACCTATCCAAATCCCTCTGCAGATTTCCGGTATCCCCTGCATTTTTTGCTTTACCACTCATCTTAGTGTCATCTGCAAACTTGGACACATTGCACTTGGTCCCCAACTCCAAATCATCTCTGTAAATTGTGAACAATTGTGCGCCCAACACTGATCCCTGAGGGACACCACTAGCTACTGATTGCCAACCAGAGAAACACCCATTAATCCCACTCTTTGCTTTCTATTAATTAACCAGTCCTCTATCCATGCTACTACTTTACCCTTAATGTCATGCATCTTTTATCTTATGTGTGGCACCTTGTCAAAAGCTTTCTGGAAATCCAGATATACCACATCCATTGGCTCCCCGTTATCTACCGCACTGGTGATGTCCTTAGAAAATTCCACTAAATTAGTTAGGCATGACCTGCCCTTTATGAACCCATGCTGCGTCTGCCCAATGGGATAATTTCCATCCAGATGCCTCGCTATTTCTTCCTTGATGATAGATTCCAACATCTTTCCTACTACCAATGTTAAGCTAACTGGCCTATAATTACCCGCTTTCTGCCTACCTCCTTTTTTAAACAGTGGTGTCACATCTACTAATTTCCAATCCGCCGGGACCACCCCAGAGTCTAGTGAATTTTGGGGAATTATCACTAGTGCATTTGCAATTTCCCTAACCATCTCTTTTAGCACTCTGGGATGCATTGTATCAGGGCCAGGAGACTTGTCTACCGTTAGCCCCATTAGCTTGCCCATCACTACCTCCTTAGTGATAACAATCATCTCAAGGTCCTCACCTGTCATAGCCTCATTTCTATCAGTCGCTGGCATGTTATTTGTGTCTTCCACTGTGAAGACTGACCCAAAAAACCTGTTCAGTACCTCAGCCATTTCCTCATCTCCCATTATTAAATCTCTCTTCTCATCCTCTAAAGGACCAATATTTACCTTAGCCACTCTTTTTTTTTGTTTTATATATTTGTAGAAACTTTTACTATCTGTTTTTATATTCTGAGCAAGTTTACTCTCATAATCTAATGGAAATATGAGCACTGAGCAAATAAGTTCACAGAGAATGGCAATTAATGGAGGGTTGAGAGAGGGCAGCTGGCATTGAGGACATAGGAGAATTGTGGCCCCAAGTGATGAAGACATTGTTAACCTTTCTGTGCCAGTGAAGATATTTTCAAGATGAAAACACATAGTGCTCCTGAATCCTTAGTTGGCTAAGGTTCCCCACCAAAAGACTTTGCGCACGGTTACAGACAGGAAGGTTGATAGTAATAAAGTTAGAAGCATGGCTTCAGTTTTGCCTATATGAAGTTAGAAGAAAATTTGATTCATTCAGTTCGGCTGGCAGTTGTTCAATTGAGTAATTACTCTGGAGAGTAGAGCAAAGAGAAGAAAAGATTAAAGCATGGCCGTGGTGGCACAGCATTTATATGGAACAACATTCTGCATGATATTGCAACGGGAAAGAATGTAGACAATGAAGGGGAAAGGACCAGAAATGGACATCTGCGATACAGTGAGAAAAAGATATAGGCAGTATAAGAATTCACTCAACCATTTGAGTTCAAAGTTCATGAATTTGAATCATCTGGGCTGTTCTCAATTCATAGTACATATTGAGGTGTTTCTGTGCTTTAATTAATGTATACCCTAAGAGCTGACCATTACATCCTCTCTCTAAGTATAGAATTCTCTTGTGTGTAATGGAAGTCTGTAGCTAAATTTATCTCTTGCCACTAGGGTAACCTGCTGCTGACAGGAGACAAAGATCAACTGGTGATGCTGTTGGACCAGATTAATTCGACATTTGTCCGTTCCAATCCCAGTGTTCTCCAGGGTTTGCTGCGTATTATCCCATACCTGTCCTTCGGAGAATTGGAGAAAATGCAGATTCTTGTTGATCGATTCAAGCCCTACTGTAATTTTGACAAGTAAGAGACAGTTGTTGGCCTGTGAATGGTGACTCACAGATATGAACATCCTGGAGCTAAGCACTTCCACTGAGTGCCTTTTGTAGAGCTAAGAAATTCACAGAAAGTATGAAGGAGCATTTAACTTGCCTGAATTAATCACCTGAGGAAGGAGCAGTGCTCCGAAAGCTAGTGTTTGAAACAAACATGTTGGACTTTAACCTGGTGTTATAAGACTTCTTAGTGAATTAATGCAGTTTCATGTGAATAAGAAACCATTTTTTATGTTAAAATATTTAAACAAACAGGGATTTAAATGTGTAATTTAAAGATTATTCTGAAGGTTGGAGCATCCTGCCCAGCCTTGCTTTCACTCACTTTCCAGTTTTCACTATGATTGTTGTACTAATGGCCTTTCTAATTCTTTCTACCTCTTTGTTGTGTGCTGTTCTTAGATATGATGAAGAACATAACACAGACGACAAAGTTTTCCTGGACTGTTTCTGTAAAATTGCTGCAGGAATCAAAAACAACAGCAATGGACATCAATTGAAGGAACTTATCCTGCAGAAAGGAATAACCCAGAATGCTTTAGAATATATCCGGAAACATATTCCAAGTGCCAAGAAGTGAGATTCATTTCGCTAGCGCTAAGTGTTTAAAATTGTTTAGTTTTATATGTGTCCTGTGATATTTTGTTGGAAATTGTTAGGGTCAAAGAAGTGTTAATGGAAGGGTTGTTACAGGGCTTGTATACAGCAGGAGGAAAGGCAGAGGTGCAGGTGATAGAAATACGTAATATCTGGAAACACTGTCTATTCCTGATAACTGGCTTGGTAACTGAAACCTCATTTTTAACATTTACACTATTATCTACTTATAGCCTTGATGCAGATGTGTGGAAGAAGTTCTTATCAAAACCAGCTCTTCCTTTTATTCTCCGCCTACTACGGGGACTGGCTATGCAGCACCCTCCTACACAAGTAAGTTTTTATCTTTGTGTCTCTCTCATTCCTGTACCAGCCTCCCCGGACAGGCGCCGGAATGTGGGGACTAGGGGCTTTTCCCAGTAACTTCATTGAAGCCGACTCGCGACAATAAGCGATTTTCATTTTCATTTCATTTTTCATTTTCATTCTCAATCTCTCCTATTTATCAATACATCTTGTACATTTCCTGTTCTCCCAGGTTGCTACACTTCAGTGTTGGGAAGCAGAGTAGGCAGCTGTTTTGTGGAGAACTGGACCTCTATAATAGGGTCTAGATTTAAGTAGCATTGCTGATTTGCTGTGGGGAAAATTTCACAAATTCCCAGGCACAGTCCTCAAAAGATAATGTAAGGAAAAAAGAATAAAGTACAAGAAAGATGGAGCAGCTGCAAAGAGAGCCAAACAGAATAATGTACAGGAAAGATGGAGCAGCTGCAAAGTGGGCCAAATGGCCTCTGCCGCCTCTCACCAGCTTAAGTCTGGACCAGGTGACCTCTGTCCTCTTTCCAGCTCAAGCTCGCAGGCAACTGAGCAGTTGAGTATATGGAATGTTATTTTTTTTTTTCAAATTTGTTTTTGTTTGAGATTTTACTACTAAACTCCGTGACTTTGATATTACTAACAGGGACATCATCCTAGATGGCATTTAATTTTTTTCCTAAATCTTAGGGATGAACATTACACTGGAGAGCAGCAAGTGATGCTCGTGACACCAGGTGGATAAAGGGTCAGCTAAAGGAGAGCAAGTTGTGGATAATAGTCAGGGGAGTCAATTGCACCTGGGGAAATATGCTAATTAAGTGGGCCCATAATGTTTCTGCTGTACAGGAATGACTTCAATTTAGAAACTATGCAAGTTGGTCAAACTCCCAAACACTCTGGAAGTGATGATATAATGTGAATTTCTAAAGCAGCAACAAAAGTCCTCAGCCAATATCTGCCAGTGACCAAATCTTGTAACAATCCATGAGGCCATGCTGCACTATATTGCCAGTTTTTGATTTGTTGGGCCACACTGATGCTGCTGAATTTATTGCCCATCCCTCATTGCCCTGTGCCCCAAAAGGGTCAATTACAAGAGGTAGGGCTGGAGCTGCATGTAGGCAGACCTATGGACAGCAAGTTATCTTCCTTAAAGAGCATCAGTGAACGTTGGAATTTTATTTTTCATCGTCATTATCTGATTCTCAACCACAAGTTACCAGGTTTATGGAATTCACAATTCCAACAGATTGCCTGTCCAATACCATGACCACTGTATTCACAAAAGGATACAATAGACTAGAAGACAGCCACCCCAAGCTGAAGTTGTATGTCTGTTGGTCAAATCACACCTTGAGTACTGCATTACATTCTGGACACAAATTATTCTGGCAGCATTGCAGGGAATAGTTGTAATGATAATCCTTGTGTCAGATGAATAAGCAATGACGATGTTTGTAACAATTTGAGATTTTCAGTCTTGAAAGGGAAATGAGAAGTTTGATGAGCTACTAAATGTAACAAAACAGTTGGTCCTGATAACACATTCACTCCCCTGAATGCACTGAGGTTTTGCAACAATCCAGCAGCTCTAATCGGTCTTTGCCCATAAATTATCAGTGTTTTCACAACATGACTTGCTGGAATTTCAACTCACCAGGTTTAGTGCCATAACCACTGCAGTACCACTTATAGGAAGGATGTAACTTATAGAAGGAGAGAGTGAAGAGGAGATTTACAAGAATGTTGCCAGGGCTAGAAAAGTGTAGCTACAAGAAGAAGGCTGAGTGGTGACTTACTTGAGGTGTACAAAATTATGAGGGGAAGAGATCGAATGGACAGGATAAAATTGTTTCGCTTCGTGCAGAATTCTAGAACCGGGGACAAGTGGCAATAATAGTAAGATGAGGAGGAATTTCTTCAGCCAGAAGGTGGTGAATCTGTGGAACTCATTGCCGCAGAAGGCTGTCGAGGTCAAGTCGCTGGCTGTCTAAGACAGCAATAGATAGGTTCTTGATTAAGGGGATCAGGGATTGTGGGGAGAAGGCTGGAGAAACATATCAGCCATGGTGGAGCAGACTCGATGGGCCAAATGGCCTAATTCTGCACCTACGTCTTATGGTCTTATGACAGACGGTGTAGAGGTGGCATGAGGAAGAAACATTTTTACGCAGAGGGTTGTGGGTGTCTGGAATTCGTTGCCAGAGTTGGTGGTGGTGGCAGAGACCTTGAACTCTTTTAAAAAGTACCTGGATCTCCACTGTAACTGCAGTAAGACGAGGGTTATGGACCGGGTGCAGGAACGTGGGATTAGAAAGGGCACCTGGGTGTCCTTGGGCTGGCATGGACATGATGGCCTCCTTCTGTGCTGTAACTTTTCTATGATGTGGTTGGCTCTTTAGGGCACAATGGCAATTGTCACTGGAATAGTCACCCAGGTACCAAAGATAATGCTCTTGAGGCCCAAGTTCAAATCTCACCATGGCAGATGGTGAAATATGAACTCAATAATAATCTGCAATTAAAAGTCCAATGATGACCATGAAACCATTGTTTTAGGGGGTGTCTTCTGCCGCAGTGGGTTGCATCCCTGCCTGAGTCAGCAGCTCTGGTTTTAAGTCTCACCCCAGGACTTTATGGTCAAGGATAACATGTTCCTGCAAAATCCTAGTGTCAGGCCAGTGACCTGCTCCATCAAAATTAGCTACGGAAACAGATGAAAATCTGCCTTGTGCACCACTAATTGTGGGAAGGGAAACAAAACATATACAAGGAGGGAGAGAGAAAACGGGGAACTAGAGGATAGTTAGTTTGAGAATCAGTTGTTGCCAAAATGCTGTCATTTCTTGGGGAGATGGTGACATAGTCGGGTGTTGGTTAGCTCAGTTGGCTGGACGGCTGGTTTGTGATGTGGAACAGCGGCAATACGTGGGTTTAATTGCTGTACCGATTGAGGTTATCCGTGAAGGTCCCGCATTCTCAACCTTGCCCTCGCCTGAGGTGTGTGGTGACCCTCAGATTGAAACACCACTGGTCAGCTCTCTCTCAAAAGGGCAGAGCAGCCTCTGGTCCTCAGGATGGGGTACTGAAATGAAAGTAATCAGAGACCCAACTTAATGCTCTGGGGACATGTGTTCAAAGCCCACCGCAGCAGCTGGTGGAATTTAAATTCAGTTACTAAATCTGGCTTAGCTACCATGAAATTACCATCGATAGGAGAACCAGGTATATAAAGGAGCACAGGACTGAGAGCCAGGGGGATAAATGAGCATGAGAAAGGGCAAGACTGGGAGCGGAGTGAGAGAGATAAAAAAAGATCAAGAAAAATCAAGACTGAGAGCGGAACCGGGAGAAAAGGAGCACAAGAAGAGCGAGATTGGGAGCCAAGCCAGCGAGATACAAGAGCGCAAGAAAGAGCGAGTCTGAGAACAGAGCGGGAGAAAAAGAGCCTGAGGAAGAGCAAGATTGGGAGCGGAGCAGGACAGATAATTTTTTTAATATCTTTTATTGTCACAAGTAGGCATACATTAACACTGCAATGAAGTTACTGTGAAAGGTGTCTGTTCGGGTACACAGAGGGAGAATTCAGAATGTCCGATTCACCTAACAGTACGTCTTTCAGGACTTGTGGGAGGAAACCAGAGCACCCGGAGGAAACCCACGCAGACACGGGGAGAACATGCAGACACCACACAGACAGTGACCCAAGCCGGAAATTGAACCTGGGACCCTGGAGATGTGAAGCAACAGTGCTAGCGTGCTGCCCAAGAGTTAGATTGAGAGTGGAACTGGGGAAATAAAAGAGCTCAAGAAAGTGAGACTAGAGCGGAGTCGGGAGATAAAAGTGCGAGACTGAGAGCGGAGTTCTAGCTTTTAAGTATCTTCCAAAAGGTTTAATTTGAAGGGTGTCATGGCAGGAGTGCTCAAAGTCATGGTGTGCTCCTCCTGCTCTTTGTGGGCAGCTGGGAACATTTCTAATGTCCCGTGCCAGGAAGCATGCAGGAAATGTCTCCAGCTACAGCTCCTGGAAGCTTAGATTTTGGGAGCTGGAGCAGAGGCTGGGGACGCTGAAGAGCATCCGTGAGACGGAGAGTATCATGGATTGCACATATAGAGATTCCACAGGCAGTACACGCAGTACAGGAATCTCCTGTGGCCAATCCCCTGCAAATCAGATATACCGCATTGGATAATGTTGGGGGGGAATGAATTCAGGGAAAAGCAGCAGCAGCCAAATTTGTTGCACCATGTTTGACTATGCTGCAGAGGGGAGGAATAAAAAGGTGTGGAAATGCAATAGTTATAGGGTATCCCAATGTAAGGGGAATAGATAGGTGTTTCTGTGGCTGCAAATACGACTCCAGGTTGGTATGTTGCCTCCCCGGTGCTCGGATCAACATTGTCTCAGAACAGCTACACGACATTCTGGGGAGGAAGGGTGACAGCTAGTGGTCCTGGTACAAAGACGCATGTAAAAAAGTAATGAGGTCCTAAAATCAGAATACAAGGAGCTAGGAAGTAAGTTGAAAAGGAGGACCTCTCAAAGGTAGTGATCTCAGGATTAGTCCGAGCAGAAATAACAGGATATAGCTGATGAATACATGGCTGAACAGATGGTGCGAGGTGGACGGTTTCAGATTCCTGGGCCAGTGGAACGGGTTCTGGGGGAGGTGGGACCAGTACAAACTGAATGGGTTACACCTGGGCAGGACCGTGACAGATGTCCTTGGGGCAGAATATTTGCAAGAGTGGTTGTGGAGGATTTAAGCTAAAATGGAAGGGGGTGGAAACCTATGCAAGGAGTGAGAGGAAGGGGGAACAGAGACAAGAACAAAAGGCAGAAAGGGGAATAAGAAAAATGATAGGCAGAGAAATCAAGGGCAAGAATCAAACAGGGCCACAGTGAAATATAATGGGAACAGATCAAGGAATATTAAAGACAAGCCTCAATACGTAAAGAATTTGCAATCGAATAAATGAATTAATCGCACAAATAGATATTGCTGCGTATGATATAGTCAGGATTTTTTTTTTTTATAAATGTTTTTATTCAGTTTTCATATTTTATATTGAACAAATTACAAATTGTTAGGAGAGAGAAAAAAAAAACAAACACGCAAAAATTAACATACATATTTACAGGTAAGCATCTTCGTAGTAGTAACTGCGCCCCCCCCCCCCCCCCCCCCCCCCCCCTCAACATGTTTATTTAGTTTGGTTTTGGGCCTTAGCTAGCCATCGAACCCCCGTAACGAACCTGTAGACCCCCCCCCCCTCCCGCTACCTTCCCCCGACTATTCTTCCTCTTGTACATTGGCCACAAATAGGTCCCGGAACAGTTGCATGAATGGCTCCCACGTTCTGTGGAAGCCGTCGTCCGACCCTCGGATGGCAAATTTGATTTTCTCCATTTGGAGAGATTCCGAGAGGTCGGACAGCCAGTCCGCAGCTCTGGGCGGTGCTGCTGACCGCCAGCCAAACAGGATTCTACGGCGGGCGATCAGGGAGGCAAAGGCAAGGGCGTCCGCCCTCCTCCCCAGGAATAGATCTGGCTGTTCTGAAACCCCGAAGACCGCCACTATCGGGCATGGCTCCACCCTCACTCCCACCACTTTGGACATAACCTCGAAGAAGGCTGTCCAGTACTCCACGAGTCTGGGGCAAGACCAGAACATGTGGGCGTGGTTGGCCGGGCCTCTTTGGCACCGTTCACATCTGTCTTCCACCTCCGGGAAGAACCTACTCATACGGGTTCTTGTTAAGTGGGCTCTATGTACCACTTTTAGTTGCGTCAGGCTGAGCCTTGCGCACGTGGAGGTGGAGTTGACCCTATGCAGTGCTTCGCTCCAGAGTCCCCACCCGATCTCCATCCCCAGGTCGTCCTCCCATTTCCTCCTTGTTGCGTCCAGTACGGTGTCGTCCCTATCTACCAGTCGGTCATACATGTCACTACAGTTCCCTTTCTCTAGGATACTTGCGTCCAGTAGGTCTTCCAGTAGTGTCTGTCGTGGCGGTTGTGGGTACGTCCTTGTCTCCTTTCGTAGGAAGTTTTTGAGCTGCAGGTACCGTAGCTCGTTCCCCCCAGCTAGCTGAAATTTCTCTGTCAGTTCGTCCAGTGTTGCGATCCTGTCGTCCGTGTATAGGTCCCTGACTGTCAGTGTCTCCCCGTCCTGCCTCCACCTTTTGAAGGTGGCGTCGGTCAGTGCTGGTTTGAACCTATGGTTGTTGCAGATGGGAGCCCTGTTCGACATTTTGGTCAGGCCAAGTTGCTGCCGCAGTTGGTTCCAGGATTGGAGGGTGGCTGTCACCACTGGGCTGCTGGAGTGTTTTTTGGGTGGGGATGGGAGTGCTGGCGTGGCGAGGGCCCGGAGGGAGGTTCCCATGCAGGAGGCCTCCTCCGCACGCACCCACTCAGCTTCTGGCTCCTGGATCCATCCCCTTACTCGCTCGGCTGTTGCTGCCCAGTGGTAGAATTGTAGATTCGGGAGGGCTAACCCTCCCCTGGTTTTTGTTTTTTGTAAGACCTTCTTTGGGATCCTAGCATTTTTACCCCCCCATACGAACGCCATGATGAGTTTGTCCAGCGCTTTGAAAAAGGCCTTGGGGATGTAGATCGGAATGGATCTAAACAGGAAGAGGAACCTGGGCAGTACGTTCATTTTGATCGTCTGAACTCTCCCCGCGAGGGAGAGCGGGAGTGTGTTCCATCTTTGCAGGTCCTTTTTAACTTCCTCCGTCAGGCTGGTGTGGTTCCATTTGTGGATCCCTTTCCAGTCATGGGCTATTTGGATCCCCAGGTAGCGGAATTTATGTCGGGCTTGTTTGAACGGCAGCCCCTTTAGTGCTGCCCCCCCCCCCCCCCCCCCCCCCCCCTTGCGGGTGTAATGGGAAGATCTCACTTTTGCTCATGTTGAGTTTGTAGCCCGAGAAGGCTCCAAACTCTTTCAGGAGCGCGATGATTCCGTCCATGCTGCTTTGTGGGTCCGAGATATAGAGGAGCAGATCATCCGCATAGAGTGAGACTCTGTGCTCTCTACCTCCCCTTCGGATCCCCCTCCAATTTTTTGCTGCCCTGAGCGCGATTGCTAGCGGTTCAATTGCTAGTGCGAACAGCAGCGGGGACAGTGGGCATCCTTGTCTGGTGCCCCTGTGCAGCTGGAAGTATTGGGAGTTGGTATTGTTGGTCTGTACACTCGCCATGGGAGCGTTGTACAGGAGCTTTACCCAAGCGGTGAACCCTGTTCCAAGCCCGAACCGCTCCAGTACCTCTATGAGGTATTTCCACTCGACTCTGTCGAAGGCCTTTTCTGCGTCCAGGGAGACGATCACCTCTTGTGTTCTCTCCCCGGAGGGGGTCATTATCACGTTCAGCAGGCGCCTGATGTTCGCGATCAGCTGTCTACCTTTGACAAAGCCCGTCTGGTCCTCTGTGACCACCTCAGGTACACAGTCTTCTAGCCTTTTGGCTAGGGTTTTGGCCAGTATTTTGGCGTCTGCATTCAGCAGAGATATGGGTCTGTATGACCCACATTCCGTTGGGTCTTTGTCTTTCTTAGGTATCAGCGAGATTGAGGCCTGTGCTAACGTGGGTGGCAACGTGCCCCTAGCTAGCGAGTCTGTGAACATCTCCCGCAGGTGCGGGGCCAGCGCTGTCGCAAATTTTTTGTAGAAGTCCGCCGGGAATCCGTCCGGTCCCGGCGCCTTCCCCGCCTGCATGGAGCTAATGCTCTCCATGATCTCTCCCAGTGCTAGTGGTGCTTCCAGATCCCGTTTTCTGCCCTCTCCCACAACTGGTATGTTCAGTCCGTCAAGAAACCGGTTCATCCCAGCCTTCCCCGTTGGGGGCTCTGAGGTGTACAGCTCTTGGTAGAAGGCCTTGATATAGTCAGGATTGCAGAGACATGGCTGCAGGGAGACCAGGGATCAGAATTGAACATCCAGGGTGTGCAGTATTATGGAAGGACGGACAAAAAGGAAACGGCGGTGTAGTTGCATCGCTGATTAAGAGAAGAAATTAGCGCAATAGTGAGAAAACATGTTAGCTCCAGTGATGTGGAATATGTATGGGTGGAGCTGAGAAACACCATGGGGAAAAAATGTTTGTGGGGTTGTACATCGATCCCCAAACTGTAATGTTGATGTTGGGAATGGCACTAAACAGGAAATTAGAGACGCATCTGATAAAGGAACATCCATAATTATCTGCAAACAGATAGGTGAAATCAAATTGGTAACAATACCGTAGACAGAAAATTTCTGGAGTGTATAGACAGGATGGTTTTCTAGACCAATACGTTGAGGAACCAGTGAGAGAGCAGGCCACCCCAGACTGGAAATTATGTAATGAGAAAGGAATAATTGGTAAATCTAGTTGTGTGAGGCCCCTTGGGGTTGAATGACAATAATATGATAACAGTTCTTCATCAAGATGGAGAGTAATGAGGTTCATTCTTAGACTAGGATCCTGAATCTAAATGAAGGAGACTATGACGGTATGAAGCGCGAGTTGACTATGATGGATTGGGGAACATTACTTTAAAGTGATGATGGTGGATAGGCAGTGGCAAACAATCAAAGGGTGCATGGATGATGAACAATTGTTCATTCCTGTATGGTGCAACTGTTATATGGGAAAGGTGCCAAACCATGGCGTACAAGGGAAATTAAAGATAGTATTAAATCCAAGAAATAGGCATACAATTTGACCAGAAAAACAGCAGACTTGTGGACTGGGAGCAGTTTAGAATTCAGCAAAGAAAGAGCAAGGGTTTGACTAAGGGGAAAATAGAGTAAGTTTGCAGGGAACATAAAATTGACTAAATATTTCTATGGGTATGTGAAGATAAAAAGATTGGTGAAGACAAATGTAGGTCCCTTACAGTCAGAAACAGAAATTTATAATAGGGAACAAAGCAATGGCTGACTAACTAAATACATACATTGGCTCTGCCTTCACAAAGGAAAACACAAATAATGTACCAGAAATGTTGGGGAGAACACAGTTTAGTGAGAGGAAGGAACTGAAGCAAATCAGTATTAGTGGGGAAATGGTGTTGGGGAAATTGATAGTATTGAAGGCTGATAAATCCTCAGGGCCTGATAATCTACATCCCAGAATGGTCATTTACCAAGATTCTATGGACTCTGGAACAGTTCCTACTGGAGAGTAGCTAATATAACCCTACTTTTTAAAAATGGAGGTGGAGAGAAAACAGGGAGTTACAGACAAGTCAGCCTGACGTAGGTAGTGGGGAAATGCTAGAGTCTATTGTGAAAGATTTAATAGAGCACTTGGAAGACCGAGTCCGCATGGTTTTACAAAAAGGAAATTGTGCTTGACGAATCTACTGAATTCTTCAAGGATGTAACTAATAGAGTTGATGAGGGAGCTAGTGGATGTGGTTCATTTGGACTTTCAGAAAGCTTTTGACAAGGTCCAGCATAAGAGATAATTATGTAAAACTGAAGCGCCTGAGATTGGGGGGTCGTATATTGAGATTGATAGAAAACTGGTTGGCAGACAGGAAACGAAGAGTAGGAATAGCTGGATCATTTTCCAAGGGACAGGTCGTGACTTGTGGGGTACTGCAGGGATCAGTGTTGGGACCTTAGCTATACACAATATAAATGATTTATGAGGAAACTTTTTATTTCTATATTTAGAGTACCCAGTTGGTTTTATTTTTTCAATTAAGTAGCAATTTAGCATGGCCAATCCACCTCCCCTCCGCGTCTTTGGGTTGTGGGGGTGAAACCCACGCAGACACAGGGAGAATGTGCAAACTCCACATGGGCAGTGACCCAGGGCTGGGATTGAACCCGGGACCTCGGCGCCGTGAGGCAACAGTGCTAACCACTGCCCAACCTTGCTGCCCGATTTATGAGGAAACCTAACGTGATTAATATCTCCAAATTTCCTCCAAAGCTGGGTGGGAAGGTGAACTGTGAGGGGGATGCAGAGATGCTTCAATGCTTTGGACAAAAACAGAAAATGCTGGACAATCTCAGCAGATCTGACAGCATTTGTGGCGAGAGAGTGGAGCTAACATTTCTAGTCTGGGTGACTTTTTGTCAAAGTTGGTTGTTGTGGACATGTTTATTGAGTGGACAAATGCATGGCAGATGCATTATTATGTGGATAAATGTGTGGTTATCCACTTTGGTAGCAAAAACAGGAAGGCAGATAATTTATCTGAATGACTATAGATTGAGAGAGGGAAATGTCCAACAAGACCTGGGTGTCCTTGAACACTAGTCACTGAAAATAAGCATGTAGGTGCAGCAAATGGTATGCAGAGAAAGCAAATGGTATGTTGGTCTTCAAGAGGATTCAAGTACTGGAGCAGGGATTTCTTGCTGCAGTTATACAGGGCCTTGGTGACTCCACATCTGGAATATTGCATGCAATTTTGGTCTCCTTATCTGAGAAATAATGTTCTTCCTGAGGGAGTGCAGCGAAGGTTTACCAGACCGATTCCTGGGATGGCTGGCCTGAAGTAAGAGGAGAGATTAAATTGGTTAGGATTATATTCTCTGCAGTTTAGAGGAAAAAGGGAGGCTCTCATAGAAACCTATAAAAGCATGCTCCCAATGGCAGGGGAATCCAGAATCAGAGGTCACAATCTAAGGATGCGGCATAAACCATTTAGGACTGAGATGAGGAGACATTTCTTCACCCAGAGAGTGGTGAGCCTGTGGAATTCACCAGAGAAAGCAGTTGGAGTCCAAAACCATTGTATGTTTTCAAGGCTAATGGAATTAACCGATATGGTTACAGAGTTGGATGACCAGCCATGATCATAATAAATTGCAGAGCAGGCTTGAAGGGCCGAATAGCCCACATTTCCTATTTTCCATGTTTCTTTTAGCTTTGCTAATTACTTGCCGTACCTGCATACTAGCCTTTTGCGATTCATGCACTCGCAATCTCTCACCATTTGGATAATATGCTTTCCTATTCGACCTGACAAAATGGATAATCTCACATTTCCCCACATTAAACTCCATTTGCCAGATCTTTTATAGTCTCCTTATATACTCTTCAGAACTTTCCTATGCATCTTTGTGTCATTATCAAATTTAGCAACCATGCCATCTTCCAAATCATTTATATAAATTGCAACAGGTTGAGGCCCCAAGCCTAATGTAATGTCACAGCATCACATCCTGCCAACCAGAAAATGGCCCATTTATGCTTACTGTCTGTTTCCACTTAGCTTGCCAATCTTTTATCCATTTACTACGTTGCTCCCTACACCATGAGATTTTATTTGTTTACCGTAGTGACCTTCGATGAAGCATCTTATCAAATGACTTCTGAAGATATAAATACAGTACATCCACCAGTTCCCCTTTATCCACTGTTAGGATCCCAGTTGGTGTTATAACTGGACAGAAAGATCCCAGGTTGGAACCCTAGCTCAAAAGACAGTAGCTTTTTTTTTCATAAAACGTTGAGGAACAGAGTCACAGGACCGCCAATTAGTTTTAACAACAAGAATTTAAACATGAAAAAATTGGCTTCTGATGCAAATCTCCTTTATTTTCCCCCCTTAGCTTAACAAATACAATATTAAGGTTAACTCAGATTACAAAGCACATCTTAATCGACAATGGTCTCATTAACACAGTTCCTTTTAAGCACACAAAATAACTCTGCGCAAATACACTCTCCACTCTGAACCATAAGTTAATGTTTGTGGATGTCACACGAGAGTTTCCAAACACCACTTTCAAAAGCACGCTTTAAAATCTTATCTTAATTATGTTTCCCTTAACAGTTCGCATTCTGAAACACACATCCGATTTTCCTACACTTTTAAACAAAACATCAACCCCACTTTTAACAGTGAATCCAGTCCAGCAATTTACACCAACCTCTTTAGGATTTCTTTGTTTTGACTGCTGTGCAAACTGCTCGTCCTGCTTTAACTCTCAATTCACAGACTGCATTAAATTGGCATCAGACGATTGGTTTACTTTTGAAGGCTGCTGTCCCACTTTAAATCTGGTTACTGCAATTGTTTCTTGCTAGCTCTGCTTTCATACCCTCATAATTTCCCTTACTTAAGTTTAAAACACTCACTCTTCTCTCTCAAACTGAATGTAAAATTCACTCACATTATGATCACTGCTTCCTACTTACACCTTAATGATGAGATCATTAATTTTTTTAAGCATTTTCATTAAGGTTTTGCAGAATTTTTCATAATAAAACAGTAGTAACCAGAATAACAAAACAAACTAGAGTGAACATCAACATAGTGCAAAAAGAGAATATACAATAACAATTAAATAAACATTGCCCCACGCGACCCAGTCTTCCCACACCATCCCAATGAAGCACTCACCCCCCACGGATTGCTGCTGCTGCTGACATTTTATTTTCCCGAGAAAGTCGACGAACGGCTGCCACCTCCGAGAGAACCCTAGCGCAGACTCTCTAAAGGCAAACTTTATTTTCTAGAGGCTGAGAAACCCAGCCATGTTGTTAACCCATGTCTCTACACTCGGGGGCTTCGAGTCCCTCCACATTAATAAAATCCGTCTCTGGGCTACTAGGGAGGCAAAGGCCAAGACGTTGGCCTCTTTCGCCCCTTAACTCCCGGGTCTTCTGACACTCCAAAGATCGCTATCTCTGGACTCGGCACCACCCGTGTGTTAAGCACCTTGGACGTTGCCCTCGTGAACCCTTGCCAGAACAGCTCCAGGCATGCCCAAAACATGTGGACATGGTTTGCAGGGCTGCCCTTGCACCTCATACAACTGTCTTGTACCCTTGAATTAGACTGAGCCTGGCACATGATGTGGAGGAATTAATCCTGCCCAGGACCTCTGCCCACAGACCCACTTCCAACTCCTCACCTAGCTCCTCCTCCCACTTGCCCTTGAGCTCCTCCGCCGGGGTTTCCTCCGCCTCCTGTAGTTTCTGGTAGTTATCCGACACCCTCCCCTCCCTGACCCAGGTGCTGGAGACCACCCTGTCCTGTATCATTTGGTGGCAGCATCGGAAATGTCACTACCTGTTTTTTCAGGAAGGCTCGTACATGCAGATATTTAAAGGGGTTTCCTGGCGGCAGATTAAATTTGTCCTCTGGCGCCTTCAAACTGGGAAAGCTTCCGTCTATGAACAGATCTCCCATCCTTCTGATGTCTGCCCTCTGCCAGCTATGGAACCTGCCATCCATCCTACCCGGGACAAATCTGTGATTGTTGCATGAGATCATTAATTAATCCTATTTCATTGCACAGTAGCAGGCCAAATATAGCCTGCTCCTTGTTGGCTGCAAAAAGTGCTGATCTCAGAAATTAACCCCAAAACACTACATGAATTCATCATCCACACTACCTATGCCTGTCTGATTATTCCAGTCTATATGTAGATTAAAATCCACCATGATAATCGCCACACTTTTTTGACAAGCTCCCACTATTTCTTCTTTGATACCGTGTCCTATTGTATGATTAATGTTAGGGGACCTTTACACCACTCCCAAAGTGACTGCCTTTATTGTTCCTCACCTCTAGCCAAACCGCTTCTACATCCTCATTTCCTGAACTTCAGTCATCCTCATGTTTAATTAACTCCATCTTTCCCTAACTTACTATTCTTCCCAAAAGCTACATATGCTTCAATATTCAGGTCCCAATCTATGCCATCCTGCAGTCTTGTGTTTGTAATGGCTATTGGATCGTACTTATTAATCTTTATTTGCACTATCAGTTCATGTTTTGTTTTGAATGCTACTTGCATTCAGATACAAAGTCTTAGGTTTTGTCCTTTTATTATTTTTGTATCCTTTTGCTTTATCTGCTGAGCTTTACCTGAGAGAGAACATGTGGAACTGCAGCTGGTAGTGTGGCTGGGACTAATACTGTAATTCTGCCAGGGAATGGTAGGTAATGAGCAGATGTTTGATGAATTGAAAATCATTTCTGGTCTATTATGTTTTGCTATAAACACTGGAGCCCGGACTGTTACTATGCCCAGTGGCACCTTGGAGTAATTTCATTCTCGCATTGAATTATCAGGTGTTAATTGGAACAGACTCCATCACAAACCTACATAAACTGGAGCAGGTTTCCAGTGATGAAGGCATTGGGACCCTTGCAGAAAACTTACTGGAAGCACTGCGGGAACACCTAGAAGTCAACAGGAAAATTGAAGCAGCACGAAAGGAGACACGAGCAGAAAAGAAACGGATGGCAATGGCCATGCGGCAGAAAGCACTGGGCACACTTGGAATGACGGTAAACATTTAAACTTATTTTAAATAAAGTGCATGAGAACAAGACATACGTGTTGGTTAGGACCATAACTTGTGCAAACACTAAATAGCCTGTTTCCATGTTGCAATTTCAATATAATTCTAGTTCCAATTCCTTTTGCCGATTCTTTATTTCCCTTTACTTCACTTGCCTTTCCAACCTGTTCTTAAACTCTGACATCATCTCTGCTGCAATCATTAATACAAATCCGCAAAATAGACAGTTAGGTTGTGCCTGAGTGAATTGCATTGTACTCATTTTGACTTCTTTACCCTATTGTATGGCCCCAAACTCCATTTATCTCCATCTGCCACTTTTTTCCCATTCCACCAACTTGCCAAAATTTTCTTGCTCTTTCCTTTGGCCTTTGGAATTATTTATTATGCTTCCTGTTTTAGTACTTTCTGTAAACTTGGGATACCACATATTCCACAGTAACAAACATGATGCCAGATCTGAATACTTTGGAACACTATTACCTATTTTCAACTGTTGAGCAACTTCCCTTAACATCTACTCATTAATCCTAGGTGTTCTAGGGAGGAGATGCTCTGGCTGATTTTGCAATCCAGCTCTCGGCTTGTAACATTGTAGGTAGCAGATGAGGAACATATCAGCCATGATAGAATGGTGAAACAGACTCGATGGGCCGAATGACCTAATTCTGCTCCTATATCTGATGAACTTATGAATTCCTCCCTTTTTTTAGCAGCTTTTTTCAAATAAATTTAGAGTATCCAATTCATATTTTACAATTAAGGGGCAATTTAGCATGGCCAATCGACCTAACCTGCACATCTTTAGGTTGTGGGGGGCGAAACCCACACAAACACTGGGAGAATATGCAAACTCCACAGGAACAGTGACCCATAGCTGGGATCGAACCTGGGACCTCGGCGCCATGAAGCAGCTGTGCTAACTACTGCGCCACCATGTTGCCCTTTTAGCAGCTTTCAATCCAGTTTGCTGCTCTCCTAATTCCATATTTGAACAAAATCTTCTGTAATGGTTTTCCTCAGTATCTCAATGGTAGCACTCTCATTTCTGGATCAATAGATTGTAGGTTCAAAGCCTCATTATAGAATTTGAACACACAATCCAGGCTGACAGTCAGTTCACTTTCAGGGGTGCTGCTTTTCAAATGAGACACTAAAATGAGATTCTGTCCGACTATTCAGAAATAAAGAGCATTATTTGTAGTATGTTTAGCGGTTTCTCCTGGGGTGCTGGCCAATATTTATTGCTCAGTGTCACTAGAATTGTTTAATTGGCAATTTATTTCATGCTGTTTTGCCACATTAAGATTTATTCCACCAACTTATCAAAATCCACTTGCTGTTTCCTTCGGTCTTTGGAATTATTTATTGTGCTCCTGTTTCAGTATTTTCTGCAAACTTGGGATAACAAGTTAACATATACAGTAAACAAAACATGGTCACAGACCTGAATACTTTGGAGCGCTAAATTGAAGAAGTGCTTTGGGGCACCTTGAGACCATAAGAATCGCTCGACAACTACAGGCTCTTTGCTGTCTGTGCCTTGTTGACACAGAGTTGAAAAATCTGAACATCACATCGACTGAATTTCTCCATCCACCATATTTGGCATCTATTTGCAGAATTTGTTCAGGTTTGCCAAGCATTAAGGCGGCATGGTAGTGCAGTGGTTAGCACTGCTGCCTCACGGCACTGAGGATCCGGGTTCGATCCCAGCTCTGGGTCACTGTCTGTGTGGAGTGTGCACATTCTCCTCATGTCTGCATGGGTCTCACCCCCACAACCCAAAGATGTGCAGGACAGGTAGATTGGCCAAGGTAAATTGCCCCATAATTGGGAGCAAAAAATTGGATACTTGAAATTTATTTTTAAAAAGGTTTGCCATGTATATCCTCCTTTTTAAAGTCCATGTTGGTTTCTTTTAACAATCACTTTCTTATTGTCTAGAAATGTTGTAATGTCATTATAGTTTAAGAATCCAAACTTCCCCTACTATACATAAATTAACTGGCCTGCACTAAATTGGGTAAATGCATATTATAGAGTTCACTCAAGTCCTTTGACACACAGTATGTCATTTCTGAGACCCTCCACTTTGTCTTCCCCCATTTCTCTCAGCATCCTTAGGGTTATCCTGCCAGGTGTGTGCACTTTAAGTAAACCAACCTTTCTAAAGCTTTCCTTTTAAGTATGAAAGATTTTTGCAAAAATGGCATGGGTCATTACAATTTGAACAGAATTCCTCGGGCATGCCATGAGCATCCTCTTTTGGTAATGGTATAATTCCAAATTGGTACGTTATTGGGTGAACCGTAAATCAAGCTACAGTCAAGCAAACCAATCCAACTTTACATATACTCCAATATACAATTATATTCTCAACACACCAATGTTCATTTTAGTTCTCAACTTGACCTTTGCCAAAACACAGTCATCTGTAATCAAGCATGTGTTGCTGATGTTTACATAATAGTTATTGGATTCACTTTTTAAGTGTTGCACTCGTTTATGTTACTGTACCAACAACATAATTTAGCATCTTCAGAATTGTACCAAACCTGGACTTGCAGATGGTGAGAGCAGTGTCTGCTAAACTCTCAAGTGACATGATTCACATCAGTTTACATCTCAATCACTTATAAGAGTAAGAGATGATGATTGGGAATTGGATTATTTCTGCTGGAAAACCGAATGTAACCAAGGTGCAACTATGTGGCGATGTTTGAAAGTGTACACTTTAGAAGCTATGCCGAAAGAAAGCCTAGAATGAACTTGTTACTTGGTAGGAAAAAATTTGTCAACCAATATTTTAATTGGATCTCTAGTAAAGCTGCACTGCAACCTTAAAGTAACTCCACAGTTGTCTTTCATGAGAGTTAAAAGTAAACTTGCCTTGATATGATTCACATGCTGTTGTGATCAGGATGTTAAAGACATTTGTATCCCATCACACAAATGGCTTTTGGGCATGTCAAAGTGTTTGCATTTACGATTTACATATTCTTTTTAAACAGACTAATGAGAAAGGTCAGGTGGTCACCACAACTACATTACTGAAGCAGATGGAAGAGCTTATTGAGGAACCAGGTTTGACATGTTGCATTTGCCGTGAGGGTTATAAATTTCAGGTACGCCTCAAAGGAAATACAATTGCATGCAATTTCATGGTATTGATTTCTGTTCTTTAGCAATCACAACAGAATGATCCTCATTATTCTCTGTTACAGCCAACCAAAGTGTTAGGAATATACACTTTCACAAAGCGTGTTGCTATTGAAGAGTTTGAGAACAAACCACGGAAACAGCAGGGATATAGTACAGTCTCACATTTCAATATCGTCCACTATGATTGTCACCTCGCTGCAGTCAGGTATTGGTAACTCTACCCTTTTTACGATTAGGATTGAGAGGTTTTGATGATAAATTGAGGAAAGCTATTACAAATGATGAGTGAGATGTTAACTGCACAGTGTAAATTTGAGAGCATAACTTTTCAGGCCATCAACAAAAGGACAAAAAGGAGAAGTTAGGACAGATTTCTAGCACTACATGTTGTTACAATATGGAATGTAATCACCAGTGTTAAAACAGAGTCCATAATGATGTTCAAAAGGGCAAAGGATAACTATTTGAAAAGATTCTGAAGGGACTAGTTGGAATGGCCTTGCAGTCCCTCAAAGCTGCAGCAATGTTTCTGCACTAATTTAGTGACATGACATATATTCGAAGAATGCTGAGATTTTAAAAATGATAAGGAAGCAGAATTTTATGTTCTTGTACTTGGAGTATTGGATCGTTTGAACATAGCAAAGACATGACTAATTGGGTGGGGAGGAATGACAGTTAAGGCAGTGAACCTTGTTTTTTTTCTGTGGTTTAAATCAATAAACATGGAAACAAGTGAGTTCCACTCCTTTAATTTGTCTTGGATTTTCTACACCTAAGTAATCAATGCAAAAGTGTATAATCTTCCCGAAGTAATTGGGTGTGGGGACGGCATTTGGTGTAACAAAACTCACTTTTTTTGTAAATGAACTGTATTTTGGTTCTGTACGTCACCATGGATGTATTTTATAATCATTCTAAAGATTATGATTACGGGTCTTGTTTGAAAGAAATATTCATATTAGCAAAGTGAATGGTTTTATTTAATCTGCTGAATCGCCCATGACCTGGTTCAGAGGTAGTTTGGTGTTGGATTGTAGATTTTCAACTTTCAGATGGAATTCTCTTCAAGTTTGCCTCCTGGGCGACACAGTGACACAGTGGTTAGCACTGCTGCCTCACGGCGCTGAGGACCTGGGTTCGATCCCAGCCGCAGGTCACTGTCCGTGTGGAGTTTGCACATTCTCCCTGTGTCTGCGTGGGTCTCACCCCACAACCCAAAAAGATGTGCAGGGTAGGTGAATTGGCCACGCTAAATTGCCCCTTAATTGGAAAAAAAGAACTGGATATTCAAAATAAATTTTAAAAATAAAAATTTGCCTCCTTTAAAGCCATTGCTCAAGTAGGTCCTGAGAAGCGGCAAACCCAGAGGATTATGGCTGTTTGCATAGTCCTGAGAACAATTGTCACTCTGTAAATTACAGGCCCTGGATTAAGAAACCCTAGTATTAAATGACTGGTTTCTTTTTTTAAAGATTGTTTTGCATCTGTAACATAATGAATGATTGTACAATAGGTAGAAGTAATTTTGTATAATTTATCCTTTCTAATTAAGTCAACACTCTGATTTACTAGAGGGTATTACTAACTCGATGAGCTTGGTTTCAATAATTCATGATAGTAATTTATGTAATTGCTGATGCTCTGGCTGATTTTAGTGAGTTCCTTTTAGATTGGCACGTGGTCGCGAGGAGTGGGAAAGTGCTGCATTACAAAATGCAAACACCAAGTGTAATGGATTACTTCCTGTGTGGGGTCCACACGTCCCCGAATCAGCATTTGCCACATGCTTGGCAAGGTAAGAAACTTAATTTAAGCACTGAATATGAACTACGAGATCTTTCATTCCCTGTAATTTAAACCAGGGGATTGAAGAATCCAGGCACTGAAGAAACAATATGGAAATGTTACAATGTCACCACGTTTTGGGTGGAGATGTAAAAAAAAGTTGAGAAAGCTGTAGGAGGACATAAGGCTGGCACAATGAGCAGTCAGGCAGCAGATGCAGTTCAATGCAGAAAAGTGTGACGTCCTATATTTTGCAAATAAGAATAGGCAAAGAAAATACGCATTAAATGGTGAGCATTTAAATGGGGAATGTGGGCAGAGAGTGTTTGCTGTTACATACCCATCAGTTAATTTTTAAAAGACAGTCGGAATCCTTGGTTGATTTCGAGGCAGTATATAAAGCATGGAGCTGATGTTCAACAGTTAAAGACCTGGAACTTTTTTTGGGAATTTTGGGCACCTCATTATGGAAAGGAAATAGAATAAAGAAATTTACAGCTTTAATTCATTTTTAAAAAATATATAAATTTAGAGTACCCAATTATTTTTTCCAATTAAGGGGCAATTTAGCGTGGCCAATCTACCTATCCTGCACATCTTTGGGTTGTGGGGGTGAAACCCACGCAGACACGGGGAGAATGCAAACTCCACACGGACAGTGACCCAGGGCCGGGATTCGAACCAGGGTCCTCAGCGCCGTAGGCAGCAATGCTAACCACTGTGCCACCGTGCTGCCCCGCAGCTTAAATTCATGAGGATGCTGCCAGGGTTGCAGAGTTCCGGTTATAAAGACGGCTTTGAGAAATTGGGGCTTAAGTGAAATCCTGTTCAGTGTTTAGGTATAGTAAATAGCAGTGGATTGTTTCCAACGTTTGCCGGAAAGGTATTAAGAGAGGATAAATTTAAAATTATAACAGAAAGATTGGAAAAAAGTTTAGGAACATGTTATTGGGCAGCAGAATGAGATTCTTGGGTTCAAATCCTTGTTGAAGCAGAGTTCATCAACTCTTTTAAAAGACAATTAGATAGTTGTATGAAGAAGAAAGAACTTGCATTATCAATCATTTTTCACAATTTCAGTGTACCCCAGGAGCTTCACAACCAATTAACTACTTTTAAAATAGTCATTGCTTTGTAGACAAAAAAAAGAGGCCGCCAATTTAATCACAGCAATAAGATATGTTTTATGTTTCCAGTTAATCTGGTTTGGTGTTGGTTGAGGGATAATATTTTGGATAACGTCCTTGGTATTCAAATAATGCATTGTGATCTCTTACATCTGCCTGAATTGACAGATGAGTATCTGTTTTAAGGTCTCATCTGAAAGACAGAACCTCCAACAATGCAGTACGTTGTGCTGCACTAATGTGTCAGCCTTGATTATGTGCTCAAATCCATATGGTGAGTTCTAACTTATTAGTTCTGACTTAGTCAAGAGCATTACCACTGGGCCAAGCTGGCTTTTGGAGGAATATTAAAAGTATGAGGAGTGAACAGGATATTGGGATTATACAAGGTAACTGTTATGGGCCAGGGTTTAGAGAACCTCAAAGTGTATCATGGAGTTCACCTGACCCACAACTTTTAATAGATTGTGGTATGGGGAGCACATGGCCCACTCTACAGATGTGGTACAGCAGAAATGGAAAAGTATGTTTTAAAAGCAAAACAATGTTTATTCTATGAACTCAAGTTAACTTTTTTAAAACATACAATGAACATCTTAGCAACCATTAATTCAAATACAACCCCCAAAGAATATAACACTGAGTAATGCTTACGCTGTCCTTTTAACATCCATGATGTGGAGATGCCGGCGTTGGATTGGGGTGAGCACAGTAAGAAGTCTTACAACACCAGGTTAAAAGTCCAACAGGTTTGATCATCAAGGCTAATTTGATGAATTCAGAATTATAAATGTTTTCAGTAGTGACTTTAACCTGATGTGCTTCTGTTAAAAGGTGTTTCTTTTGTAAGTCTTAATGTTAAAAGTAAGAAGTCTTACAACACCAGGTTAAAGTCCAGCAGGTTTGTTACAAATACTAGCTTTCGGAGCACTGCTCACCTGAGGAAGGTGCAGTGCTCCGAAAGCTAGTGTTTGTAACAAACCTGTTGGACTTTAACCTGTTGTTGTAAGACTTCTTACTTTTAACATCCAGAAGACTTGCAAAAGAAACACCTTTTAACAGAAGCACATCAGGTTAAAGTCACTACTGAAAACATTTATAATTCTGAATTCATCAAATGATCAAGAGGTAGTCTTTTCATGGCAGAGAGATCAACAGTACAACTGCTCTGTCTGGCTTCAGCTCCCACACTGAAAACTAAACTAAAAACACACCCTGCAGCAAACAGCCTAAAACAAAAGTAAAAAGCTGACAGACAGCCGAGCTCCACCCACACTCTGACATCACTGATAAACACCCATTTTTTAAGCACCCATTTCTTAAAGGTACTCTCACATGACAGTGACCCACAGAGAAAGACATGTGCAGACTTGAGCCATATGACCCAGGCAACGTCACGAGAGGAGAAGAACCTACAGAGTTTCTTGCAACAGCCAAAAGGGAAATGGGTTGAAAATGCTTACGAGGTTGATTGTTTCTGTGTTGTAAAATTCTGACCTCCATTCAGATGTTTGGCATGGTAGCCAAGTTCCTTGGTGGTATACTGCATATTTGACCTTGTTTCTAATTACAGGCATAATACATATTTGCAAGAGTGCACAGGCCAACGTGAACCCACCTACCAGCTAAACGTTCATGATATTAAACTACTCTTCCTGCGTTTTGCAATGGAGCAATCATTCAGTGTTGATACTGGTGGAGGCGGCAGAGAAAGTAACATCCATCTCATCCCATACATAATGCATACAGTCCTTTATGTTCTTAACACGTAAGTACAGTAAATTCCTCACTGATTTGTAGTTGTTCTTTGAATTGTATGGACATTGATGTTACTCAATCATATCACAGGACCCGGGCAACGTCACGAGAGGAGAAGAACCTACAGAGTTTTTTGGAACAGCCAAAAGAGAAATGGGTTGAAAATGCTTACGAAGTTGATGGAGCACATTATTTCACAGTCCTGGCATTACACATTTTCCCACCTGAGAAATGGAAAGCTACCCGCCTTGATTTTCTAAAACGTCTCTTGGTCGCCACCCAAGCAAGGAAAGCATCACCAAGTGGCTCCAACAAGTAAGAGAATCAACAGAGAAGCAGAAATGTCTTGACTATTAAATCTAGTAGTATGAGAATATTTACGATCAACATCAAATCAAATCAGGAAAGTGTGATCTGAGAGAATTTCTCCAGCCCACATTGTTATGATTCAAAAGTGACTTCTTGAATTTAAACCAGTTATACTTAACATCATCTCCTAAGGACGGGGGGGGGGGGGGGGGGGGGGGGGGGGCTGCTGACGAAGGTGTTGTTGCTGTGACGGTATACAGGAGGAAGCGATGGTGGACATCCAGGGGTGGGCCTGGAGGGACACTTGACATGGGCGGGGGGCTGGCCTAAGAAGTGGTATGGTCAATCGGCCGGAGTGGGGGGGGGGGGGGGTGCCCTCTGACCAGACTGGTCATATGGAACGTGAGGGGGCTGAATGGGCCAGTCAGACGGTCGCGTGTTTTCGCACATCTGAGGAGTTTGAAGGCAAATGTGGCCTTTTTGCAAGAGGTGCATCTGAAGATTGGGGACCAGAGAAGGCTAAGGAAAGGGTTGATAGAGCAAATTTTCCATTTGGGGTTGAATATGAAGACGTGTGGGGTGGCGGTGCTGGTTAAATGTGTGTGGCGTTTGAGGTGGGAATATTGTAGCGGATTCAGGAGGGAGGTCGTGATGGTAAGTGGGAAATTGGAGGGGATGCCAGTGGTCCTAGTTAATGTTTCTGCCCCAAATTGATATGAATTGAAGTTTATGAGGCGAGTATTGGGGAAGATCCCGGACCTGAACTCGCAGCGGCTGATTGTGGCTGGTGGAGGGGGTGACACTTTAACATGGTCATTGATTCGGGGATGGACCGGTTGAGTTCAAGGTTGGGAAGAGTGTTGGCAGTGGCGAAGGAACTGAGGGGTTTATGGAGCGCATGGAGGGAGTGGACCCGTGGAACTTTGGAAGACCGAGGACAAAGGAGTTTTCATACCTCTCCCATATGCATACGGTCAACGATGGGTAAGTCGTTGCTGGTGGAGGTGGTGGACTCTGGATATTCGGCGCATTGGTTAGACTTGCGAGTGGACGGGGACGGTCAGCGTCCGCAGTGGAGGTTGGATGTGGGGCTGCTAGCGGAGGAGGAGGAGGTGTGTGTGGGTGAGGGCCGCCATCCAGGGGTGCGTGCAAGCAAGTGACACAGGTGAGGTCTCAGCCTCCACGCTATGGGAGGCACACAAGGCAGTGGTCAGGGGGGAGTTTATATCAATTCAGACCCACAGGGAAAGGAGGAGCGGGCAGAGATATAAGGTTGGTGGACGAGATTATGCGTGTAGAAAGAAAGTACGCGGAGTACCCGGAGGCGGGATTGTTGAAGGAGAGGCAGAAGCTCCAGATGGAGTTTGATTTGGTGTCCATGAGGAAGGCAGTGGGGCAGTTATGGAGGGCCTGAGGGCAGTATATGAGTACGGGGAGACGGTTAGCATGATGCTGGCCCACCAGCTCAGGAAGCAGGAGGCAGTGAGGCAGATAGGCAGGTTGAATTACGGCAAAGGTAGAGTGGTATTGGATCCAAGAGGGTGAATGGAGTGTTTGAGGCCGATGGGAGGGGAGGGAATGCGGGATTTTTTGGACGTGTTGGAATTCCCCAGGTTGGAGGAGGGTCAGGTCGAAGAGCTGGGAGCTCCTATTGGATTATGGAGATGCTGGAGGATATGAGGGCAACGCAGGCAGGCAAAGCCACGGTCCCGGATGACTTCCAGTAGAATTTTATAAAATGTTTTCGGGAGACCTGGCGTCCCCTTGCTGGTGAGGGCATTTAATTGAGCTCCCCCCTACGTTGTTGCAGGCCTCAATATTCCGTCTCTCTAGGGGCATCCAATCCAGGTATGGGGGCAAGAGAGAAGGCTGGGCGAGCTGACTTTTAAGGTAGTGGGGTGGGTTTGGGGTATTTTGGCATCCAGGTGGCGCGGGGGTGGGAGCAGTTGCACAAGTTGAATCTGAAGAGAGATAAGGACCCGGAGCAGTGTGGTCCCTACTGCCCAATATCACTGTTGAATGTGGATGCCAAGTTGCTGGCTAAATTCTGGCCTCGCAAATTGAGGATTGGTGATGGGGGGGACCAGACTGGATTCGTTAAAAGGGAGGCATATGTCGGCCAACATCTGACGCCCGTTGAATGTCATAATGATGCCCCTGGAGAGATGGAATGCGGAGGTAGTGGCCGCGATGGACGCAGAGAAGGCCTTTGATTGGGTAGAGTGGGAGTAGGTTTGTGGGAGGTATTTGGACGGTTCGGGTTTGGGCAGGTGTTTCTGGATTGGATCCGATTGCTATACCGGGCGCTGGTGGCGAGTGTAATAACGAATCGGGTGAGCTTGAGGTACTTCAGGTTGTACTGGGGGACGAGGGAGGGGTGCCCATTCTCCCTGTTGTGCCCCTATATGCAGACGACCTGTTGTTGGATATAACAAATCCACTGGAAAGCATAGGGTGTATTATGGACATTTTGGTGGAATTCGGCTGGTGTTGAGGTATAAACTAAACAAGGGAAAGCGTGAGGTCTTCCCGATCCAGGTGTGGGGGCAAGAGAGAAGCCTGGGCGAGCTGACTTTTATGGTAGTGGGGGCAGGTTTGGGTTATTTTGGCATCCAGGTGGCGCACGGTGGGAGCAATTGCACATGTTGAATCTGGCTCGGTTTGTGGACCAAATGAACGATGAATTTAAAAGGTGGAATGTGCTTCCGTTGTCACTGGCGGGGAGGGTGCAGTCCGTAAAGATCTCTGTGTTCCCGAGGTTTTTGTTTGTATTCCAGAACATCCTGATTTTAATCTCCAAGGCCTTTTTCAAGAAGGTTAACTCGTTGATATCGAGGTTTGTGCGGACAGGGAAGGCCCCTCGGGTAAAGAAGGCGCTGCTAGAGCGGGGTGGAGGGGGAAGCGGGTTTGTCATGCCAAATTTTATGAATTACTATTGGACAACGAATATAGCCATGGTAAGGAAGTTTGGAGGGGTTGGTATGGGAGCGGATGGACTCAGCCTCCTGTAAGGGTACTAGTTTGCGAGTGCTGTTGACGTCGCCTCTGCCGTTCTCGCCGGCCAGGTACTCCACAAGTCTGGTAGCAGTGGGGGCTGTGAAGGTGTGGGGTCAGTGGCGACAGCACTCGAGGCCCAAAGGGACCTCGGTTTGGGCTCCGATTTGCAGGAATCATGGGTTTGCTCTGGGAGGACTGGACCGGGGGGGGGGGGGGGGGGGGGGTTATTAATAATAATAATAATCTTTATTATCGCAAGTCGCCTTGCATTAACACTGCAATGAAGTCGTGAAAAGCCCTTGGTCGCCACATTCCGGCGCTTGTTCGGGTACATGGAGGGAGAATTCAGAATGTCCAAATTACCTAACAGCACATCTCTCAGGACTTGTGGGAGGAAACCGGAGCACCCGGAGGAAACCCACGCAGACACGGGAAGAACATGCAAACTCCGCTCACACAATGACCCAAGCTGGGAATCAAACCTGGGATCCTGGCACTGTGAAGCAACAGTGCTACCCACTGTTCTACCGTGCTGCCCATTTTTCAGGGTTGGCAGCGGGCGGGGATCCTGCGGTTTGGGGATTTATTCATGAGGGGCAGCTTCCTGTGTTTGGAAGGACTAGTAGCGGAGTATGAGTTGCCCAGATGAAACGAGTTCCGATACTTACAGGTGCGGAACTATGTGAGAGAGCAGGTGCCGTCCTTTCCTGATCTGTCACCCCCAGGGTTGCAGATGAGATACTGTTGAGGACAGAGGTTGGAGAGGGCAGGGTATCAGAGGTATATAAGGAATTGATAGACTGGGAAGGTGCCCCGATCGGGGTAGTTAAGGGAAAGTGGGAGGAGGAGCTGGGGGGAGAGCTGGAGGCTGGGCTATGGGAGGAAGCTTTGAGGAGGGTGAATGGGTCCTCTTGGTGTGCTAGGTTGAGTCTCTTTCAATTTAAGGTAGTCCATAGGGCGCATATGACAGTGGCTAGAATGAATAGGTTCTTTAAGGGGGTGGAGGATAGGTGTGGGCGTGTGCGGGGGAGCCCACGAATCATGTTCACATGTTTTGGACCTGCCCGAAGGTGCAGGGATTTTGGTGGTGCTTGCTGACATGATGTCGGAGGTACTGGGGGTGAAGGTGGCTCCGATTCCAGAATTGGCGGTGTTTGGAGTGTCGGAAGACCCGGGAGTCCAGGGGATGAGAGTGGCCAATGATCTGGTGGTAACCTGGAGATAGATCTTGTTTGGGTGGAGGTACTCAGAACCTCTGAAACCAGGGGTATGGGTGAGCTACCCGCAGATTTCCTCAGGTTGTAGAAAATTAAATTTGCCTTAAGGGGATCGATGGAAGGGTTTGCCCAGAGACGGAAACCGTTCATTGACTTCTTCCAGAACAGTTAAGTCAGCAGGGATGGGGGGGAGGGTTTAGGTTAACAAGAAAAAGTGGAGGCAGAGAGGGTGGTAGGGACGGCAGGCTGCGGTTGATGGTTATTCATTGAGTTACAAAATGATCTCCTGTTTGTTATCTTTTGGTTATCTTTTTGATCTTGGTTGTGTTTGATGTTTATTTATAAATGCCTTAAGAAAGATAATTTTTAAAATAAACATCCCCTTGAGGAAAATGACTCTAGTCCATTGTCTCCTTAAAGGTAACATGATCGGTCTGAGGCAATAGGCTAATTTTGATTCCAATGGCATTCTGTATCTTTGCATATTGTTAATTTTTGAGTCTTTTCCAATCCATTGGGGTGTAAAGAGAAAGTTTTTCAAGTTTATTTTCATGTAAGCATGCTCTGTGGATCTTTGTCTCAATATAATGTAGTTATGGCACTGATACAGATTGAGCCCAATGAAATTCAGTCCAGCATTGCACCAAGAGGAAATTGGGATACTTCATAGCCTTTCTTTGGTTAACTCTCCAATCAAAGTCCCTTTCCAATAAAATAACTGTCCCATCAAAGACGTTTGCCCAGAATATGAATTCTCCCAACAGAGCCATTTCGCCAGAGAACAAACTCGCCCATTAAAGCCCTTGTAAATGAACTGCCCTATCTAAATCAATTTCCTGGCTGCATTAAACTTTCATCATAGCATCAAATTATATCTTGAACATCCCAAGTGTCTTCCGATTTATTACTTTCCTCAGTAGATTTATTTTAAATATTAAACATTCTGTATATTAAAATTACTTTTCACTACATTTGGTTAGTGTCCTCTGGCTGTTTTGTACTTCTACATAATAGCGATTTATCTGACCAAACGTACATGTTGAAATCATACAATCGTTTGAAACTTGCAGCCCTTTGCCTGTTATCCCAGTGCTGGTTCTTTGAAAGAAATGTTGTACTTGAATGTTGTGGAGAAAACGCTATGGCGTGGTACTGAGTTCCTCATCCTCAAATACTTGTCCAAGTCCCTTTTAAATTAATTTATGGACTTGGCTTCCACCAACTTTAATGATGGTGTTCCAAATCTCAACAACTCTTTAGAAAATAAATTTCTCGTCATTCCCCATATGGATCTTTGCCAATGATTTTAAATCTAGTATGTCTAGTTGTTGACCCACATGCCAGATGGAATGGGTTTTCTCTATCAAAGCTCATCATTATCTTGAAAACCTTGGTTCGGTCAGTTCTTAACCCAAGGAGGACTGTTGTACACTCTTCCAACCTCTCCTCATTCCTACTAACATCCTGGTTAACCTCCAATGTATCCTTTCAAAGCTTTTCCTGAAATGTGGTGTCCAGAATTATTCACAATATTCCGCTGAAGCGCCATTAACATTCTCACATGATCTCTTTGTTTTTATGTACTATTCCACCATTTATATTCCCAAGTAACCCATATTTTTAACCAACTTTGCCTGTCCCTATAAGGATTTGTGCACGTGACTCGGGTAGTGGGCCCAAAGCTGACCCCTGGGAATTACCACTGCAAATCATTTCCCAGCTGGAAAACTATTCACTCACCAGCACCTTCTGCTTCCTGTCACTGTACCAAATTCATGTTTGAACCCTATAACCTTGATTTGAGAGCAGGAATGTTACTATGAAGCTAAACTCATTTAATTTTTAGTACTGGTAATACTTCTATACTCGATTATTTATTTTGAACTGTTTGCTTCTTATAACAGTGCAGTGAAGATTTGGTTGAGGTCAATTGAGTAACATGGGGACGATTGCTAACTACACAAATATTCTTAAATGGACAATATCGTTGGTGATTTTCCACTATGCCAAAGATTTAGGAAGGCTTAAACAGTATTTTGGTATTCATTCTACTCTTTTGTCTCCTAAATACTATAAATTAAAACTGTATTTTAGAGTTGTTTGAAGTATATTCTGTATCACTTTTTCATGAAATGTCTTGATTTTTCAGATTGTCAGACAAATCTGTGAAGGAATACTCTGTGTACCGTCCTGTGCTGCTCTGCTGGGGATTAGTGGATCTTATGTATGGAATATTTAAGGTATGATATATATTTGGGGATGTACCAAGCAAATTGCCCTGACATGTTTGAGACACTCAGCACATTGCCTTGGCTTATTTAGGGAGATACCAGGCACAAGGCCATAGCCTGTTTAAGGAGACACCAAGCTCATGGCCATGGCCTGTTTAGGGAGATACCAGGCACAAGGCCATAGCCTGTTTAAGGAGACACCAGGCTCATGGCCATGGCCTGTTTAGGGAGATACCAGGCACAAGGCCATAGCCTGTTTAAGGAGACACCAGGCTCATGGCCATGGCCTGTTTAGAGAGATACCAGGCACAAGGCCATAGCCTGTTTAGGGAAACACCAGTCACATTAATTACCTGCTGGCCTGTTTAAGGAGGCATTAGGCACATTGCCCTAGTCTGTTTGTTGAGGCACTGCGCACATTAATTACTCTGGCCTGTTTAAGGAGTCATTACGCACATTGACCTGACTGGTTTCTGCATATCTGCTCTGGTGGAACTCACTGAAATTATTTTCCACATTTTAACTCCAAACTGAAAACACAGTCAGAGGTGATGATGGTTTATGTTGTGTATTGCCAGGTTGAGTTTAATGGTTGAGTTTGGGATGAAATGTTCTGTTAATTTAGTTATGTAACTCTTCTCAATACTCATTCATTTCACATCTAATGCCTTTATTTTTCCTCAAATTGCAAGTTTTGTGTATCTTGCTTCATAAACTAGCTAACTTGTTCACATTTACTGCATTAAGCAGTTTTGTTCTGAAGTCTATTTCTACTTTGTCACAACAGAAGGTTCCTACAAGTAACACAGAGGGTGGCTGGTCCTACTCTCTTGCCGAATACATTCGACACAATGACATGCCAATCTATGAGGCAACAGACAGATCTCTCAAAACTTTCCAGGATGAATTTATGCCTGCTGAGTCATTTGCTGAATTCCTAGATGTTGCAGGTTAGTATTTCAATAAATATTGTCCATTCATTTATTTCCTACACCCCATTATAAAATAACTGCAAAACTTTCTCCCAAAGCAACAAGGTGGCTAAAATTAGGGGGAGGTAGTGGCATAATGGTATTGTCGCTGGATTAGTAATCAAGAGACCTGGGGTAATACTCTGGGGACCCGGCTTCTAATCCCACCATATCTGGAATCATAAAAATGTAATGATGACCATGACATCAATCGTCATAAAGACCCATTTGATACATTAATGTCCTTTCGGGAAAGAAACCTGCCATCCTTTCTTGGTCAGGCCTACATATGACTCCAGATCCACACCTATATGATTGACTCTTAAAATGTCCTCTGGAATGCAATTAGGGATGGACAATAAATGCTAGCCCAACCAGCGATACCCGTATAAATGAATAGAAAAGGTCACCTCTCTTTACTCGGGCCTCCGATGCTCGTTCTGCCTGATGACATTTGTCATAAATTGTCCCCACTGTTGTTCCATACCAACATGACCTTTTGGATCATGGACATCAGAGGATTGCAAATTTGAATCTCAGGCTCATTCTTTGTCTGGATGAGATTTTGAAATTTGTTCCAGTCAGGAACTTATTGATAAGTATTGTAACTGAAAGATCAGACCCGTCTCGATGTTGGGGGTTATCACAGTTCCCCAAAACTATATCCAAGCACCTTGCATACAATGAATGACTTTTAGTTGTGTTAATTAAGCACAATCCCACAATAACCATTTAATCTATGATTCATTTGTCTTTACTTTTTTAGGTCTCTTAACAGAAGTTGAAGATCCTGACAACTTCCTGAAAGACCTCCTTAACTCTGTCCCCTAAAATGTTCCAAATTCATCCGCTCAAAAACAGTCAATATTTAACTGTACTTTTAGAAATACTGTGTTTGCATTTTCACTCTTCCAAAGCAGTTGAAATTATTTTCTGCCTCAGTTTGGCAGCAACAGCTTCTTTATGTGTGTGAGCATTCTGGATTTAAGATTTTAACGTACATGTGTACAGAGGAATAATACTGGAATTGTCATTTAACCTGACTGCATGGAGCACAATTGGTTTAATTTCCTATTTTGTTCTTGTATTCAGTACTTCACAGTAACATGTCGCGTATTTAAATGTTGTGCTAAAGCTCTAGTTCACTATTACGTCCAATAAAGTTAAATCATGATCCTTGTCAATGCCAATCTACAATTGATTTAAATTGAAAAACAGATTAAACGTATCCAGCTCCAGATCAGGTTAGGGTCTGTGTAGAATTATTTGCATGTTGCACAGTAAATGGCAAAGCTACTTTTCACAAACCCCAAAAAACAAAATCCTTCAATTGGAAAATATTGAAATCAATATGAAATGTTGAGATACTAACAATGCATTATGTAGTAACCTTCACTAAATGCTGAGATATTAATGCCTTCGGTAATAACCTTCATTAAATGGTGAGATATTGACACCTTAGGAAGTAAGCTTCACTGAAAGTAGTTGGTGCGAGTGGATGGATTCACTAAAAAAACAGCTAAAGCTTAGCTAGAATTAGTGTCACACTTGGAAGCGTTCACAATTGAAGGCATTGACTTTTTTTTCACAAGTAATAACTTGTGAAACAACAACAGCTTGGATATATACAAAATGAACACTCTTATGGTTTCTGGAGTTAGAAATGATTCTGAAGGAACCTACTATTCAACCATCCAAGTTCCAACATGGGAGCTAAGCTGAAACAACAGAACCTAATGTATCCTCTTGCTTGCTCCATACCTGAGCTTCTCATAATAGTTGACCTTAAAATCTAAATGGGGCAGGTGGCTTGACTTTTAACTTTAGCTAAAGTTAGTGAACTCCATGTTTCAGTTATAACAGAATAAGGACAGAGGTGCAACTAAAAACAACTTTCACTGATGTATTCTGATGAAAGGTCAGTTCGCTAAGTTGGCTGAACAGCATGTTTTATGTTGCAGAGTGACACCAATGGTGTGGGTTCAATTCCCATACCGCCTGAGGTTATTCATGAAGGCCCTGCCTTCTCCCCTTGCCTGAGGAGTGGTGACCCTCATGTTAAATCACCACCAATCAGCTCTCTCTCAAAAAAGAGAGCAACCTATGGTCTCTGGGACTTTACAACTTTCATTTCTCATGAAAGGTCATTGACCTGAAATGTTAATTCTGTTTCCCTCTCCACAGATGCTGCCTGACCTGCTGAGTATTTCCAGTATGTTCTATTCTAAATTTCATTAAGATTAAGTCTCACCCACAATTAAAAGATTCCATCACTATCCTATCCAATGCCAAGCTATAACAAATTGCTAGACATCTCAAAGAGTATCCTTCTCAAATTCCAATTATAGGTATATCCTACAAACCAATTTTTACCAAAATGCTGATCAGCTGACTGCGTTGTCAGGAAAAAAGAGACGTGTGTACGGCATTTCTGCGTTCCCCACTGCTTCATGAGCATGTTTGTGCAATTGCAAATTGTATACTATGCAATGACTGCTATAACGCGGCAGCATTCATAGATAATTTGCCTCGTACATTCCTTTTGAATTAAAATGAAATGGAACAAGCAACTTTCAACAACAACTTACTTTCTATACAGAGCAAAACATCCCCAAACACTTGACAAGGGCAATATCAACAAAAACATTTTTGACACTGAGTCACAAAAGGAGATATCAAAATTCCATGTGTCGGTGCAGACTCGATGGGCCAAAGGGTCTCTTGGCTGTATTATTGTGTGAATAGATTATTCAAAGTGTGATTAAAGTAGAATTTAAGGAGCGGTAGAGAGTTTTAAGGAGGGAATTCCAGAGTTTCGAACCAAGGGAGCTGGAAGTATGGCCCCAATGGTGGCCATACTTCCACCATTAAAATCAAGGATATGCACGAGGCTAGAATTGGAGGAACATTAAGATTCACATATAGGATCGGAGGACGTTGCACAGATGGAAAGGGGCGAGATCATGAGGAATTTGAAAAATAGGGTGAGGATTTTATGATTAAAACATTGTCAGATTGGGATCCAGTGTAGGCCAGTAAACCTATGGTGATGGGTGAACACTATAGAGCGAGTTACAGTATGAGCAGCAGAGATTTGGAAGAGCACAAGTTTATGTAGGACGCAAAATGGGAGCCCTGCCAGGAGGGTATTAATGAAGTCAAGCTGAGGCAGGTTCAGTGTACCGTGATGTCCCGGCCATAGAAATACAGTCATGGTGAACGATGCACATTTGGTTGGAAGCACATCCCCAGGTCAAACACAACACCAAGGTTGTGACTTAGCTTCATACAGTTGCCAGGGATGAAAATGCTGGCCAGAGAATATAACTTGTGGCAAGGACCAAAAAACAATGACTTCAGTTTTCCCACAGTTTAGTTGGAGGAAATTTCTGTTCATCCAAAATTCAATATCAGACAAGCATTGTGACAAAGTAAGACAAGTGGAGAGGCCGGGAGTTTGTAGTAAGAGAGAGCGGAGTTTTGTCAGCCGACAGCTGGGACCTGATGTGATTTTGGATGATATCACCAAAAGGTAGCATATTTATGAGAATTAAGCGGCCAAAGTGATTTTCTGCCGACAATTAGATAATAGAACAAAGCAAGAGTAGTTCTACTGAACTGAATGACAGAGCAGAGGGGTTTGAGAAAGATACAGAACGGTTGAGAAGAATGAGGAGAGAAAGTTTATCATGGTCACAAAGAACATAATTTGTGACTTTGAGTGTTGAGGGATTTGGATGGAGGGATTTCAACACAAATTGAAGAAAAGATTGGCCTGGATTTGGGAGGGAACAATCCTTTCAGAGACCTTTGGAGACGAAAGGAAGTTAGACATGGGATGGTCAACAATTTGGTAGGGAAGGATCGAGAAAGCATGAGGTGGGTCTCATGGTCAAAATTGGTCAGAGAGAGTAAGATGGGAAGAAACTGATGAAAAAGTTCAAATTGGGAGTTGTAAAAGGAAAATTAAAATATCTGAACCAATGTAGCACATTTCCAGCTTCAGGCATTAGAAAAAAATCAAGCAGCAAAATGGTAGAGCTCAGAAGTAAAATCTTCCAATAAGGACCTATAATTCAGCAAACATAATACAGTTTGTTTTTGCCTTAAATAAGCAGGAAGCTTAAGATGCTTTAACCAGCATGCTTGAAATTGTCATTACTGCACCTGTTTCATCACTGCTGCTTTTTTGACCAATGAAACTGATTGTGTATTTTAAATGTAGACTTTGAGTGTAGGGACTGCACATGAATTTATCTCGGCCAGATTTCTGTCTAGTACCACTGATATGTAACCTAGGCTAGTGAGTGGGCTGAAATCAGGCTTGTTCACTAACCATTAGCCCATGAATCAGATTAAATACATATAAATATACACCAAATATTTCATAAGTTATAGAAAATGCTTAATATATTAATAGAACTGTTATCCACTTCAAATGGTTTAAAAACAAAGGAAATATTTACACTTTGGAGGCAAGGCTCACATTCAATGTTGTGTGCAATCAGCATGCAAATCACTTGCCTTTGCTTTCATGGAGGTACACAGATGGAAATCAGATTGTGGCAACTCTAGCGCTTGGGCAGTGACCAACAAAATGTCTTGTGGGCTGAACTCCGAACCCAAATGGGCCACATGTGGCCCCCGAGCCGCAGATTGCCACCACTGAAGCTAAGCAACACATTCACCAAATTCTATTATCAAAATTGAACAGCAGAGAAATACCTACAGTTGGAGATGGTGTTTGTGGTATGCAAAGTATTAACAAGGTATGGCATCAGTTTTAAATGAGTAATTTCTTTCAATTCAGGTCATACGTTATGTACTGGAAAGTCTCTGTTCAGACTAGTCTGTGAGGTGCAAGTGTTGGGGTGTACCGTCATTTCAATTCTTGATAATTATTGCTTCTATAACAAAAGGTGGAGTTTATTAATTTTTCAAAGTTTCTACAAAGCTATAGAGCAATCTGATACAAAATGTTTCCACACCCTGTTGCTATTATTCCTTTTATGCTGTCTTCACCAAAGCCCTAAGGGAGTGGTTCTTACCTAAATAATCTCTTTGCACGAAAGGTGTGTCAGCTATGTTTGGTTGCATAACATGTCATAATTATATAGCTTAAGATATAACCTTGCACACAAAAGGGTGCCTTTTATTTATCCACAAATGTGGGTTTCCTGGCAGAACCAGCAATTATTGCCCACTCCTAATTGTTCTTGAAACAGTGGTGCTAGTAAACTGACTTCTTAAATTGTTGCTATCTGTGTACTGAAGCTATTAGGTAGGGAGTTTCTAGGGTGGCATGTGGCGCAGTGGTTAGCACTGGGACTGCGGCACTGAGGACCCGGGTTCGATTCCCGGCTCTGGGTCACTGTCTGTGTGGAGTTTGCACATTCTCCCCATGCCTGCGTGGGTTTCACCCCCACAACCCAAAGATGTGCAGGTTAAGTGGATTGGCCATGCTAAATTGCCCCTTAATTGGAAATTTAAAAAAATAATTGGGTACTCTAAATTTATTTTTAAAAAGGTAGGGAGTTCAGAATTTTAACCCAGCGATGAACGAATGGCAATATAGTTACAAGTCTGGATGGTGTGTGGCTTGTAGGTAGGTGGTGGGGGTAGTTTGTGCGTACTGCCCTTGTCCTTCTACATGGTAGAGGTTGTGGGTTTGGGAGATGCTGTTGAAGAAGCCTTGGGAAGTTGATTTTGTAGATGGTGTACACTGCAGACACAGTGTGCTGCTGATGAAGCGTGCAAATGTTTAAGGTGGGAAATGGGTGCCAATCAGGCATGTTGCTTTTCCTCGATAGTCTTGAGCCTCGGGTATTCCAGGAGCTGCACTCATTCAGGAAACTGAAGAGTACTTCACCACACTCCTGTCTTGTCTCTTGTCGATGGTGAGAGGCTTTTGGGTGTAAGGAAGTGAGTCATTCGCCACAAAATACCCAACCTTTGATCTGTTCTTGTAGCCACAGCATTTATGTGGCTGGTCCAGTTAAGCTTCTGAGCAATATTGATGGATTCAACAATGCCATTGAATGTCAAAGGGAGGTGGTTAGACTCTCTCTTGTTGGAGATGGGTAATATCTGGCACTTATGTGGTGTGAATCTTACTTCTCAATGTTATGCACAAATCTGAATGTTATCCAGGTCTTGCTGCACATAGGCACAGACTGCTTCATTATACATACCAATTTCTGACATGTTGGAGTGAAAGGTGGTTGGGGTGAGAATACCACTCTGAGGAAGTCCAGCAGCGATGTGCAGAACGGGCGAGAGTAGCTGAAGACAAACGGGTCTGAAATTCTTTGTGACAAGAAATTGTGTAAAAGCACTTGTAATAATCTGTCGCTAAATTGAAAAGCTTCTAGGCCACTTCAAATGGGTGGAATTATTGGATTTGGAGTGAGTAGAAACATTAGTTCTCCCTTTGCTTACCTTCTGTTACTATCAAGAGTTTGGACCAAAACATTTTATAAGATCACCAAAATGACCTCTGCACTTTAGCATTCAATTTAGTTAGTGCATGTAATACAGGATGAAGTCCATACTAACAGAGCATGACCTCGCTGGGTTAGTACATGCAAAGGACAACAGCAGTGCTTTTTAAACTATTTTCTAATGTGACTCCATTTTTACTCTCCACCACTATCCCAAGGGGTTCTATGGCTCCAACGCCTTCATTTCAACCCCCCTCCCCACACTTAGCAGCGACTCTTCCCTTCGCTACCCCTCCAAACAACAGCTCCTCTTCCCAAACCCACTCACTCAGCCCTCCCACCGAGAGACACTCGCCATTCCCTCTCCCTACCCAGACCCATTCACTCATCTTTTTCTCCAGCGCCAGGGTCCTATGTTCGATTTTCGGCATGGGTCACTGACTGTGCGGAGTCTGCACGCTCTCCCCGTGTGTCTGCGTGGGTTTCCTCCAGGTGCTCCGGTTTCCTACCACAAGTCCTGAAAGATATGCTGTTGGGTAATTTGGACATTCTGAATTCTCCCTCCGTGTACCCGAACAGGTGCCGGAATGTGGTGACTAGGGGCTTTTCACAGTCACCTCATTGCAGTGTTAATGTGTAAGCCTACTTGTGACAATAAAGATTATTATTATTATTATTAAATGAACATAAAACTAAAAAAAAACCTTAAAAATAAAGCAGCATAGTAACTTTGTGTTTACATAAAAATTCCTGTATGATAGATAAAAATAATATACATATACAAGAAAACCTGCTTTTAAAGTACTTGCAAAAATGTCATTTTATGTAATCCTGAAGGCTTAAGCCAAGCTCTCCATATTCCAGCAGAAGAGAGGATTCATTGAAAGCACTTGCCTCAAAACATGTTGAAAGCTGTTTCCTTCACCCCTCCCCAACCCACACAGTGGTTAACACTGCTGGCTCATGGTGTGAGGGATTGTTTCCAACCTCAGGTGACTGGAGTTTGCACATTCTGTCCGTGTATGCATGGATTTCCTCCGGGTGCTCCAGTTTCCTCCCAAAGTCCAAAGATGTGCAGGTTAGGTGGATTGGCTATAATAAATTGCCCCTTAGGCCCAAAATCCGCAGATTCTTCCGGCGGGAGCGATTCTCCATCTCCTCCATCCTTGCCAACCATTTCTTGTGAAGCGCCTCGTGTGACTCCACCTTCACCGCCAGGCCAGGAGTTCATCCTTGTTCTCCGAAGCCTTCTGCTGCAGCTCCTGAATCTCCACAGCCTGAGTCGCCCCGAGCCTGTCCAGCGATGCCCTCAACGGCTCCGGGATCTCAGCCTTTAGTTCCTGGAAGGAGCGCAGCAGCAGCTCCTGCTGTTCCCTCGCCCACTGCTGCCACGCTGCTGGTTCCCCGCCCGCCACCTTCTTGTCCTTTCTGCCTCACACCTTCTGCTGCAAAGTTGATTTTCTGGTCGCTCCACTTCTAGTCCAGCCCATCCACTGGCCGCCAAGCACAGAGGCCACGTTCCCACCCGGGGAAAAGTCAAAACAGCGCCGTTGCGGGCCCTTAAAAGAGCCCGAAAGTCCAAAAATAGCGGGAGCCACCGAAAGTGCGGCTTAGCACTGCATCACCGCAACCGGAAGTCCCGACCAGAAATTAACTAAATTTGCCATATAAATACTGTGGCTACAAGAGCAGGTCAGAGGCTAGGATTCCTGTGGCAAGTAACTCACCTATCTACAAGGCACAAGTCAGGAATGCAATGGAATACTCTCCCTTCGCCCGAATGAGTACAGCTCCGACAACACAAAAGAGGCTTAAAGAGGCCATCCAGGACAAAGCAGCCTGCTTGATAGGTACCCCTTCCTCCACCCCACCTTAAACATTCACTCCTCCACCACCGACGCAAGGTAGCAGTGTTCCACATCACTCTTCTCATGGTCCCTTTCATTCTTCTGTCGACTAAATTAAAGCTCTGGGCCGGGATTCTCCCCTACCTGGTGGGGCGGGGGGTCCCGGCGTAGCGCCAACCACTCCGTGGTCGGGCCTCCCCAATGGTGCGGAATTCTCCGCACCTTTGGGGGCTAGGCCCGCGCCGGAGTGGTTGGCGCCACGCTGACTGGCACCAACGGCCTTTGCCGCCCGGCGTCGGGGCTGGCTGAAAGGCCTTCGGCAGTTCGCGCATGGGCCGGTGCGTCAGCTGTCGCTGACGTCACCACCGGCGCATGCGCGGTAGGGGGGTTCTCTTCCGCCTCCGCATTGGTGGAGGCCGTGGCGGCGGCGGAAGAAAAAGAGCGCCCCCCCCCCCCCCCCCCGGCACTGGCCCGCCCACCAATCGGTGGGCCCCGACAGCTGCCGACATCCGGGGTCCGATCTCCCCCCCCCCCCCCCCCGGGGGCCCGCTCGCGCCGCCAATCCCTCCGCCACCGGAGGTGGTTGAAACCACGGTGGCGGGAGAGGCCTCTCAGCGGCAGGACTTCGGCCCATCGCGGGCCAGGGAATCGCTGCAGGGGGCTCGCCTAACGGCGCAGAGCGCACACCGATTGGCGCGGCGCGATTCCCGCCCCCGCTAATTCCCGGGTGGCGGAGAATTCCAGCCATGGTCGGGGTGGGATTTTCGCCGGTCCCGGGCGATTCTCCGACCCTGTGGGGGGGTCGGAGAATTTTGCCACCTGTTTTCTGGTCACCCAGCTTTTTGCCTTTGGAAACTATTTCTCCTTATTCACTCTCTTGAAACCCTTCATGATTTTAAGCACGTCTATCACATCTCTTAACCTTCTTTGTTCTATGGAGCGCAACTCGTTTTCTAGTCTCTCCAATAATTGAAGTATTTTATCACTGGTATCATTCTCATAGATCTCAGAACCTTCTCCCAAAACCTTGACATCCATCCCTGTGTGGAGCAGGGCAGCACGGTAGCATTGTGGATAGCACAATGGCTTCACAACTCCAGGGTCCCAGGTTCGATTCCAGCTTGGGTCACTGTCTGTGCGGAGTCTGCACATCCTCCCCGTGTGTGCGTGGGTTTCCTCCAAGTGCTCCGGTTTCCTCCCACAGTCCAAAGATGTGCAGGTTAGGTGGATTGGCCATGATAAATTACCCTTAGTGTCCAAAATTGCCCTTAGTGTTGGGTGGGATTACTGGGTTTTTGGGATAGGGGGAGGTGTTGACCTTGGGTAGGGTGCTCTTTCCAAGAGCCGGTGCAGACTCGATGGGCCGAATGGCCTCCTTCTGCACTGTAAATTCTATGATAAATCCCAAACTGTAGTACTTCGAATTGTCCACCGTACTCCAGTTGAGACTTAATAGACTGAAAACCCTTTTTGTCTCGATTAATAAAGCTAAAAAATTCCACGTGCTTTTTTTAAAATATAATTTTAGAGAACCCAATCCTTTTTGCCAATTAAGGGGCAATTTAGTATGGCCAATTCATCTAACCACACCTTTGGGATGCAGGGGTGAGACCCACACAAACATGGGGAGAATATGCAAATGACACATGGACAGTGACCCGAGGCTGGGATTAAACCCAGGTCCTCAGCATTGTGAGGCAGTAGTACTAACCACTATGCCACTGTGCCGCCCTGCATATGCCTTTTATGACAAACTTCTTAACTTGTCCTGCAACCTTCAAAGATCTGTGTATGTGTATCTCATGTTCTCTGTTTTGCACCTCCTTTAAAATTGTAGCATTTCTCCTACCAAAATATCACTTCACACTCTGTTAAATTTCATCTGCCAGAGTAGCCATTTCACAAGTCTGCCTGTTACAATGCTCCAGACTATTTTATATATTTATTTGCTTTTTTAACAAATTTAGAGTACCCATTTTTTTTTTTCCAATTAGGGGCAATTTAGCGTGGCCAATCCACCTACTCTGCACATCTTTGGGTTGTGGGGGTGAGACCCACGCAGACATGGGAGGAATGTACAAACTCCACACAGACAGTGACCCGGGGCCAAGATCTAACCCAGGTCCTTAACGCCGTAGGGAGCAGTGCTAACCACTGCGCCACCGTGCCGCCCTATAAGTTTCATTTCATCTGTAACTTGAAAATTATGCCCTGTATACCCAAGTCCATAACATTAATATTTATCAAAAAGTGCAGTGGGCCCAACACTGAACCCTGTTGTACACCACAGCAAATATCACTCCGGTCTGAAAAACAACTATTTGCCACTGCTTTCTGATCCCGAACCAATTTCATTTTGGGCCATTTAATTCATTTGGCTGGATGGCTCGCCTTCAAATTTGCCCGCAGCGTGGCTTTGATTCCTGATTCAACTGGGCAGAGTTACCTCCACGCCCTGTCCCTGAGCATTGACAACAATGACAAGCCACCACTAACAAAAACACTGCCAAGTTACCAGCCCAGGATGAAGCATCTGCAGACAATGAGCAATGACAATGGCTTTGGGCAGAGCACACATACAATGGAATGGAACCAATTTTATATTCAAGTAGCCACTGCCCCTATAAATCACATGGGCTTCAATGTTGCCAATATGTGGTACTTTGTTAAATGCCTTTTGCAAGTCCATATATGCAATTAGTATTGTCCTTTTAACATGTTATTTCCTTCAATACAATTAAACTTGTATTCAAACTATCCAGGACTATCAAATATTATCAGCTTTTTTGGATTTATCTTAATGTTTTTGAAGCTATTGATAATCCTTTGCTAGATTTCTCAGTGATTAATGATTTTTTTCCATGACGTTAGCTGCCACCTCACAATCTTCTTCCGAGTCTCCACAAGCCCATGATGCAAGTTATCTGGCCTGCGGGAGTTACTAACCATTATCTACTTTAACCCATCAAGTATCTTCACCTCATTTACTTAAAAATATTCCAGGATTTTTGATGTACATTGACAATCAATTAATAATCTGGCATTATCAATTTGGCATGGACCACTAGTTAGGGCCGGAAGCTGCAGTCAGCAGTCGTGTGAAATCTGAAGATGTAATTTTAAAATGGGAAGCAAATGCAGCCACGAATAGAGCAAGAACATTTAAAGGAGCTAATCAATCATTTAGGATTGAAGTAAAGTGTTAACGGTATGGGGGCAATCACTCCCCTAAAGCCTGCTGGTATAATGAGGCTGAATGTTTTTTATGGCACAGGAAAGGTCACTTCAGGCACAGATATTAAAATAAATTGAGAGTGTCCAATTCTTTCTTATTTTTCCAATTAAGGAGCGCTTTAGCATAGCCAATTCACCTACCCTGCACATTTTTTTAGGTTGTGGGGGCGAGACCCAAGCAGACGGGGAGAATGTGCAAACACAACACGGACCCGGGGCCGCAATCAAACCCAAGTCCTCAGCGCCGTGCGGCAGCAGTGCTAACCACTGCACCACTGTGCCGCCCATTAAAGTAAGTCACGTCTACCCAGTAACATACATCGCAAGTGCATAATACGTCCTGTACTACAGATTTAAATTTCACTCAAAGTTCAACGTGAAAACGGGCAAAGTAGCTCCCATCATTGTGACCTTTTTAGTAAATGGTAGGCCCTTAAAGATGGAAGTTTGCACAGGAGCCTCTGCCACCGTGATAGAACACAAATTTTTATATTTACAAAAAGGAGTCCAGCCATTAAGCTTGAGGGGTACCACAACAAAACTAATAATTTGCACAGGAGAAGCCATCAAGATAGAGGGTATTACCACAGTAACTTATGGGTACCACCACAGTAGCTTACAGGTACTACCACAGTAGCTTACGGTATCACCACAGTAGCTTACAGGTACTACCACAGTAGCTTACGGTATCACCACAGTAGCTTACAGGTACTACCACAGTACCTGTAAGCTATCAGCAGCTGTGCACTCAGCTTCCAATACGAGGTGTCAGGCCAAGGGCCAGGTCTATTGGTCCAGCAGGGGGCAGCAGAGCGGAGCCGCTGATTGGCTGTTGCGGGGAAAATTTGCATCAGTGCATTGCGGTCACTGTATCCAGAAGGTGTACCTGAGTAAGACACCCTCCGTGTTCAAGTGAATAGCACGTTTAGCGAATTGGTCACACCACAGATTAGGATTGCTGAGGGAGAAAGGGAATGGGTGACCAAAAGGCAGAGAAAAAGCAGGAAGGCAGTGCAGGTGTCCCCTGCAGTCATCTTCCTCCAAAACAGGTATACCGTTTTGGATACTGTTGGGGGAGATGGCTCACCAGGAGAAGGTAGCAGTAGCCAGGTTCATGGCACCGTGGCTGGCTCTGCTGTACAGAAGGGCGGGAAAAAGAGTGGAAGGGCTATAGTCATAGGGGATTCAATTGTAAGTGAGTAGACAGGCGGTTCTGTGGTCGAAAACAAGACTCCCGAATGGTATGTTGCCTCCCAGGTGCACGGGTCAGGGATGTCTCAGATCGGCTGCAGAGCATTTTGAAGGGGGAGAGTGAACAGCCAGCTGTCGTGGTGCATATAGGCACCAATGATATAGGTTAAAAAAGGGATGAGGTCCTACAAGCAGAATTTAGGGAGTTAGGAGCCAAGTTAAAATGTCAGACCTCAGAGGTAGTAATCTCAAGATTGCTACCAGTGCCACGTGGTAGTCAGAGTAGAAATGAAAGAATAGGCAGGATGAATGCGTGGCTTGAGAGATGGTGCAGGAGGGAGTGGTTCAGATTTTTGGGACATTGGGACCGGTTCTGGGGGAGGTGGGACTACTACAAATTGGACGGTCTATACCTGGACCGGACTGGAACCAATGTCCTTGGGGGTGTGTTTGCTTACGCTGTTGGAGAGGGTTTGAACTAATGTGGCGGGGGGTGGGAGCCAAATGAGGAGGTTAGTGGACAGTAAGGGGGTAGTAACTAAAGCCTGTAAGGAACGAGATCATGAAGTCAGCGTGACTAAGGGGAAGAGTAGGCAGGGAGCAGATGATGAACACAAAGGGACTGGTGGTCTGAGGTGCATTTGTTTTAATGCAAGAAGTGTAGTAGGTAAGACAGGTGAACTTAGGGCTTGGATTAGTACCTGGGAGTATGATGTTATTGCTATTACTGAGACTTGGTTGAGGGAAGGGCATGATTGGCAACTAAATATCCCAGGATATTGATGCTTCAGGCAGGATAGAGAGGAAGGTAAAAGGGGTGGAGGAGTTGCATTACTGGTCAGAGAGGATATCACAGCTGTGCTGAAGGAGGGCACTATGGAGGACTCGAGCAGTGAGGCAATATGGGCAGAGCTCAGAAATAGGAAGGCTGCGGTAACAATGTTGGGGCTGTGCTACAGATCTCCCAACAGTGAGCATGAGATAGAGGTACAAATATGTAAACAGATTATGGAAAGATGTAGCAGCAACACCCTGGTGGTGTTAGGAGATTTTAATTTTCCCAACATTGACTGGGATACACTTAGTTGTCAGAGGTCTAGATGGAGCAGAATTTGTAAGGAGCATCCAGGAGGGTTTTCAACTCGGGAAGGGGCCATACTGGACATGGTATTAGGGAATGAGCACAGCCAGGCAGTTGAAGTTTCAGTCAGGGATTACTTTGGGAATAGTGATCGCAATTCCATAAGTTTTAGAATACTCATGGACAAAGACGAGAGTGGTCCTAAAGGAAGAGTGCTAAATTGGAGGAAGGCCAACTATACCAAAATTTGGCAGGAGCTGGGGAATGTGGATTGGGAGCAGCTGTTTGAAGGTAAATCCACATTTGATATGTGGGAGTCTTTTAAAGAGAGGTTGATTAGAGTGCAGGACAGACATGTCCCTGTGAAAATGAGGGATAGAAATGGCAAGATTAGGAAACCATGGATGACCGGTGAAATTGTGAGACTAGCTAAGAGGAAAAAGGAAGCATACATAAGGTCTAGGGTCTAGGCGACTGAAGACAGACAAAGCTTTGGAAGAATATCGGGACTGTAGGACCAATCTGAAACAAGGAATCGAGGGCTAAAAGGGGTCATGAAATATCTTTAGCAAACAGGGTTAAGGAAAATCACAAAGCCTTTTATTCATATATAAGGAGCAAGAGGGTAACTAGAGAAAGGATTGGCCCACTCATGGACAAAGACGGAAAGTTATGCGTGGAGTCAGAGAAAATGGGTGAGATTCTTAACGAGTACTTTGCATCGGTATTCACTGAGGAGAGGGACATGACAGATGCTGAGGTTAAGGATAGATTTTTGATTACTCTAGGTCAAGTCGGCATATGGAGGGAGGATGTGATGGGTATTCTAAAAGGCATTAAGGTAGACAAGTCCCCAGGTCCGGATGGGATCTATTCCAGGTTACTGAGGGAAGTAAGAGGGGAAATAACTGGGGCCTTAACAGATATCTTTGCAGCATCCTTGAACATGGGAGTGGTACCGAAGGACTGGAAAATTGCTAATGTTGTCCCCTTGTTGAAGAAGGGTAGCAGGGATAATCCAGGTAATTATAGACAGGTGAGCCTGATGTCAGTGGTAGGGAAGCTGCTGGAGAAGATACTGAGGGATGGGATCTATTTCCATTTGGAGAAAATGGGCTCATCAGTGGGAGGCAACATGGTTTTGTGCAGGGAAGGTCATGTCTTACCAACTTAATAGAATTCTTTGAAGAAGTGACAAAGTTGATTGATGAGGGAAGGGCTGTAGATGTCATATACTTGGATTTCAGTAAAGCATTTGATAAGGTTCCCCATGGTAGGCTGATGGAGAAAATGAAGTCTCATGGGGTCCAGGGTGTACTAGCTAGATGGATAAAGAACTGGCTGGGCAACAGGAGGCAGACAGTAGTAGTGGAAGGGAGTTTCTCAAAATGGATAACTGTGACCAGTGGTGTTCCACAGGGATCCGTGCTGGGACCACTGTTCTTTGTGATATACATAAATGATCTGGAGGAAGGTATAGGTGGTCTGATTAGCAAGTTTGCAGATGACACTAAGATTGGTGGAGTAGCAGAAGGTGAAGGGGACTGTCAGAGAATACAGCAGCAATATAGATAGATTGGAGAGTTGGGCAGAGAAATGGCAGATGGAGTTCAATCTGGGCAAATGCGAGGTGATTTTGGAAGATCCAATTCAAGAGCGAACTATACAGTAAATGAAAAAGCCCTGGGGAAAATTGATGTACAGAGAGATCTGGGTGTTAAGGTCCATTGTACCCTGAAGGTGGCTGCGCAGGTTGATAGAGTGGTCAAGAAGGCATACGGCATGCTTTCCTTCATCGGAAGGGGTATTGAGTACAAGAGCTGGCAGGTCATGTTACAGTTGTATAAGACTTTGGTTCAGCCACATTTGGAATACTGTGTACAGTTCTGGTCACCACATTACCAAAAGAATGTGGATGCTTTGGAGAGGGTGCCGAGGTGGTTCACCAGGATGTTGCCTGGTATGGAGGGCACTAGCTATGAACAGAGGTTGAGTAGATTAGGATTATTTTCATTCGAAAGACGGAGGTTGAGGAGGTCCTCATTGAGGTCTACAAAATCATGAGAGGTATAGACAGGGTGGATAGCAAGAAGCTTTTTCCCAGAGTGGGGGGGCTCAATTACTAGGGGTCACGAGTTCAAGGTGAGAGGGGAAAAGTTTAAGGGCGATGTGCGTGGAAGGTTCTTTACGCAGAGGGTGGTGGGTGCCTGGAACGCATTGCCGGCGAAAGTGGTCGAGGTGGGCACGATAGCGTCATTTAAGATGTATCTAGACAGATACATGAATGGGCAGGGAGCAGAGGGATACAGATCCTTAGAAAATAGGCAACAGTTTTAGATAGAGGATCTGGATCGGCGTAGGCTTGGAGGGCCGAAGGGCCTGTTCCTTTGTTGTAATTTTTCTTTGTTCTTTGCTTTATGATTGGCCCACGGTAATCAAGTTAAACTAGATGGAGATCTTTCAAGTGAGGGAAGAGGGAATGCTTAAGTGAATGAAGAAGTATGAGAATGTTTTTCACGAAAAAGTAGGTAAAATGAAGGGCCTCCAGGGAAAGGTCTCTGTAGATCCAGAGGCAACCCCTAGTTTTTTTATAGAGCAAAACCAGTACCATACAGATTGTGAGAAAGGTTAGACATGGAATTAAAGAGATTGGAAGAACTGGGTATTATCCAGCCAGTTCAATTCACAGAGTGGGTGGTCACTGTCCGTGTGGAGTTTGCACATTCTCCCCGTGTTTGCGTGGGTTTCGCCCCCACAACCGAAAGGTGTGCAGGGAGGTGGATTGGCCACGCTAAATTGCCCCTTAATTGGAAAAATTAATTGGGTACTCTAAAATTATTTTTATTTTTTAAATTCAGAGTGGGCAGCATCCTGTGGTAAAGCCTGACAAGACTGTCCACATCTGTGGAGACTACAAATTAACAGTTAATCAGACTGCCAAGTTAATAATAATAATAATAATCACTTCTTGTCACAAGTAGACTTCAGTGAAGTTACTGTGAAAAGCCCCTAGTCGCCACATACCGGCGCCTGTTCAGGGAGACCGGTACGGGAATTGAACTCGCGCTGCTGCCTTGTTCTGCATTACAAGCCAGCTGTTTAGCCCACTGTGCTAAATATCCAATCCCCAAGACTGAAGACTTGTATGCAAAGCTGGCTTGAAGTCAGTCTTATACAAAGTTAGATATGAACCACACCTATCAGCAAGTTTAGCTAGACAGGGCTTCCCGAGGTTAGGTTACGATAAACACGAACAAAGGTTTGTTTCAGTACCAGTGCCTGCCCTTTGGTGTGTTGTTGACATGTACTATTTTCCAGAGAACAATGAAAAATCTATTACAAGGTCTGCCATGAATCGCCGTATACCTGGATGATGTTTTGATAACTGGATCATCAGAAGCTGAGCACCTAGCTAACTTAGAGAAGGTGCTAAAGAAATTTCAAGAGGCTGGAGTAAACCTCATGAAGGAAAAATGTACTGAGGTAGCCTATGTGCTGTATCATGTAGTCGCACACAATTGCACCCCATAGAAAGTCTGAGCAATAGAGGAGGCACAAACTCCCAGAACACATCTGAGCTCAAGTCATTCTTAGGAATGGTGAATTACTATGGGTGTTTTCTGCCAAATTTGTCGACATTACTGATCCTTTTGCATGTGCTACGAAAGAAACACCAGTGTTGGGTTTGGAATACGCCTCAGAGAGAAGCTTTTAACAAAGTACAATTGTTACTTTCATCAGGTTTATTGGTGCATTTCGATCCGTCTAAGGAATTGTTGTTAACCTGTGATGCCTTGCCAAATGGCATTGGTGCAATATTTTCCCATAAGATGGATGAAGGATCTGAAAGAGCTATAGGGTATGTCTCGAGAAGCTTCTCAGAGGCCGAAAAAGGCTACCCTCAGAACCAAAAAGGCAGCTTGTCAATAGTATATGGAGTAAAGAAGTTCCACCAGTATGTATATGGGAGGCACTTCACCAGTGTCACGGACCACAAACCACTCTTGGGTCTTTTTAAAGGAAATAAGGCTATCACATCAGCAAGAATTCAACATTGGGCAGTAATGCTGTCCCTCTACGAAAATACATTCAAGCATCGGCTTAGAACACATATCGCAAATACAGATGCACGTACTTGCCTGCCTTTAGCAGATAGTGTAGCACGTCCCCAGTGCTGCAGGAAATTGTATGGTGTTGAATTTCTTGGACACGTTGTCAGTTTCAGAATAGCAAATCAAGTATTGGACCAGCAGGAATCCACTATTGTCCAAGTGATGCACAAGATACTAAGAGGTTGGGCCAGTGAGTCATTTATGAAGAGATGAAACCATGCTATATACGAAAGGATGAATTAAGTTGCGAAGATAGCATCATACTTTGGGGAGCCAGAGTTGTCATCCCTATACCACAAAGGGAGTTGCTCCTAGCTGAATTACGCGGTGCCCATTCGTGTATATCTAAGATAAAGATGCTTGCTAGGAGTTATGTATGGTGGCCTGGCATTGATGCTGACATTGAGAGCTTGGTGAAGGGCTGTGAACAGTGCTAAATGCAATAAAGGTTGTCTGGTACATCTTTGGGAATGGCCAGGTTGGCCATGGGTCCGGGTTCATGTTGATTATGTAGGGCCCTGCGGCACGGTGCTACAATGGTTAGCATTGCTGCCTCACAGCGCCGAGAATCCAGGTTCGATCCCGGCCCCTGGTCATTGTCCGTATGGGGTTTGCACATTCTCCCATGTCTGTGTGAGTCTCGCTCCCACAACCCAAAGATGTGCAAGGTCAATGAATTGGCCATACTAGATTGCCCCTTCATTGAGGGAAAAAAAAAATTGGGTACTCTAAATTTTTTTTAAAAGATATGTAGGGCCATTCTTGGGCACAATGTTTTTATTCCTTGTTGATGTCCATTCAAATTGGGTGGCTTTGTTTGAAACAAAGTCTACGATGTTGCACGCCACAATTGAGAAATTGTGTTTTCCGACCCACGGGATAGCTGAAATCGTAGTGTCGATAATGGAACAGCCTTCACAAGGGCTGAACTTCAAAATTTCACCTCCTTTAATGGTATTGAGTATATCAGGACAGCACCTTACCACCAAGCATCCATCCAATGGACTGACTGAACAAGCAGTCAGGGGTGACCCTGGAGGCCAGAATCTCACAATTCCTTCTGGGCTATAGAACCACTCCGAATTCTACAACGGGAGTACCACCAGCAAAGTTGTTGATGCCCCAGTGTCTTAGAACCAGAATGGTGTTTCCGAATTTGCCGGGCAGGGCAGAGACCAGACAGTGCAACTCGTCCGGAAGCATGTGGACCATTTACGAGGACAAAAGTTGTCCCAGCAGCCAGTACTGCCACCTAAAACCATGTTTGCCAGGAGGAAACTTTGCTGATTATCCAAACAGTGAAGTACGAGCCAGTCTATGACAGGCAAGTCTGTCGTCCTCATGGAAATGGATGAAGCTGAGTCACCAGCACATGAGGAGATACTGGGTATAGTGCTTTTTACAGAATCCACTCCAGTGGCAGCACCCCTGACAGAAGAGTTACACCACTCCACTAGAAATTGCAAACCACCTGAAAGACTGAATTTATGGTGGACTGATTGCATGTGTTTAATGTTCTAATTATTGGGGACTAAGTAACTTAATTATTATTGATGCATAAAAGAACTTAGAGGGAAGGATATGGTGTTTGTCCCCTTTGTGGAGCGATCTGTCGAGTGGGTCATGTGGCCCGGGTAAATAATCAGGGACCAAGGTGGGTGATCACCTTAGCAAGCGCAGGTTTCTGTATCAGTTCGATCCTAGAAGTTGACTTGCAGTCACGAGGTTGCAAGTCCGTGTATTGTAGTTCTATGTAAATAAATGGACCCACCTCCTTCTGTGCAAGGATGAGCTTGATTCAGTGGTGCACAGGGTGCTTATGACTTGGGCGAGAATGAGTGGGTTCTTTCAGGGGGTAGCAGATGAGTGTGAGAGGTATGGGCGGAGGCCAGCGAATCATGCGCACATTTTGGGGTTTGCGAAAAATTGGGATGATTCTGCGCGGTAGTGTTCACGGTCTTAGCCAGGATAGTGGAGGAGGTGTCGATATTATTTTAAATTTAGAGTACCCAATTCATTTTTTCCAATTGAGGGGCAATTTAGTGTGGCCAATCCACCTAGCTTGCACATTTTTGGGTTGTGGGGGCGAAACCCACGCAAACACGGGGAGAATGGGCAAACTCCACACGGACAGCGACCCAGGGCCGGGATCGAACCTGGGACCTCTGCGCCATGAGGCCACAGTGCTTATTCACTGCGTCACCGTGCTGCCCGGAGGTGTCGATATTTAGGGTTTCAGAGAAGCCTGACCTCATGGAGAGGAGGAAGGCCGATGTTGTGGCCTTCACCCCTCTGATTGCACGGTGGCGAACGTTACTGGAGTGGCGGTCGGCATCACCAACGGGGGTAGCAGCATGGTTGGGTGACCTGTACGACTTCCTGTAGTTGGAGAAGATCAAATATGAGTATATGAGTTATGGGGCTCTGCAGAGGGGTTTGAGAAAAGGTGGGGGCCGTGTTTGAGGAGCTGTTCATCACCGGGGGGGGGTTGTGAATATGGGGGGGGGGGGGGGGGGGGGGGGGGGAAATTGAATGGACTGTATAGTTGATTGCTGGGAAGTATGTTTCCAGGGGTGTTTATGTGTTGTAACCTGTTTTGATATATGTTGGTAATAAAATACATTTTTAAAAAAAGTAAACTTAGTGTCACGGTGAGGCCATTTAATCTCGTGAGAGGTTTCTCGTGAGGCTCAAGACGTTTCGCAAGATTCAAACAAACCTTGCACTGCCAGAGTGCCCAGGTGGCACTGCCAGGGTGGCACTGCCCAAGGTTAGGGCCCTATGGTGGGGCCATGCCCATTAAAGGGTGGATGAGGGGGGTATGAAAGGTGGGGATGTGGGGCAGGTATGAAGGTGCCTCATAATGATTCAGGGTGGTTAAGAGGTCCTGAAAGAGGGGGGGGGAGGATGGGGAGACCTGAAAAGGGGGTGTATGCAGGGGTGGGGGGGGGGGTGACATTGTGTGTGGGTGGCCCGATCCCGGAGGGTCTGGCCGGCGAGTTCAGCTCCCCAGTGGTGAAAAAATTTCCAAGTGTGGGTGAATTATGGGTGTGTGGATCTATCTCAGCCAAAAAAGCCGGTGGAAAACACGCCGCCAAACTTGCCCAATGTTGCGGTGATATTTATCTAACTGGTGAATGGAAATTATTACATTTATCATGCAAAGTTCCCCTCCCATCAGATCATTGTGATTTCACTTTCACAATAGTTGTAACTCTCCCCAAATAGAAAATGAATTTTGGAGAAAAATAAGTACAAAATAAAAGATTAACTGTGATGTTAATACAGCTGCTCAAACACCATACGTCATTCCTACCAAATGATTGGAGAGGAGTTCTGTTAAAACAATAAAATGAGTAAGCCACAATGTCAAAGACAGGCATGTCCAGCAAGAATGATCAAGTCTCCTCAATGTCAGAAAATTCTTGTGCTGCACAAATGAAATTACATTCAGCAACCACGAGCCATGTTCTCAATAAATGTACATTTCTCTGCGCAAAAAGAAACCAATGCGAGGGAATGAGATCCCAGGTTTATAAAAATGTGATTACCAAAATGTTTAAAACCTTGAGACAGGAGGCAAACAGCTGGGTAGCTCGCTCAGAAATTAAAGCAAGTGAAACGCTTTTAGTTTGTTAAACCTAAGATTGTAACAGTTTAATTTTCTTAGTGAAATGTGATTTTGAATCTCAAGTTACTTTGTATATTTTACACATCCACGCAATGCCTACACATTTACTTTGCTTTGAGAGAATGATGTTGTGAACTCCCTTCGAAAACACACCCTGTATTCATAACATCAAGAATAATTGGCCCTAAAGTGGAATGTGTTTACAATCTGAGCAGAGGAAATGAGCAATATTTCTGATTTTCAGGTTCAAATGACATAAGTAATCTGGAATGAGTAGGATATGTTGGAACGTGAATAATTCCAATTAAAATGCAACATTGTTCTCACAATTACAAAACGCAACACCTGCTAAGTGCAAGAGAATTTGCTGAGCCTGTAATTTCAAAGCCGAAAGCGCTCAGAGGCTACAATTAAACAATTTTTTTGCACAAAGCTTACGTGCAGAAGAATCCAGATATGCAAGTCAAATGTCTGCAACCAGAACTAACCAGAACAACATCATCAAGTTCATATGCGATATCAGATAAGACTCTGAACTTGTTATGGAAACTGAGATGAATTCGTCAGTAGATTTTCTTTTCTAAATTTTAAAGTAAATAAAGTGGAACGATGCAATGAAACTGAATTTTAAAAGCAGACTTGTAATATATATCTGCAACAATGCTGCTGAACTTTGGGTTCCTTTACAGTAGTAGTTAGTTTCCTTGTTGTTAACAATGGCAATTCTTTTAAATTAAGGGGCAATTTTAGAGTGGCCAATCCACCTATCCGGCACATCTTTGGGTTGTGGGGGTGAGACTCACGGAGACACGGGGAGAATGTGCAAACTCCACACAGACAGTGACCGCCAGGATTGAACCCGGGTCCTTGGCGCCCTGAGGCAGCAGTGCTAACTATTGCGCCACAGTGCTGCCTTAACAATAAATGAATATATTAAATTAATATATCTTAATTGTATAAGTTGGTGGACATCCAAATTGAGGGGGGTTTGCACCATATTCTACACAGAGATATTTCATCTCTGATCCAATTATCTACTACAAGAAGCTTTCCACAGTAAATATTTCAAATATTCCACATTCCAAATGGCAAGGCGCTTTCCTGTGATAGTTCAGGCTGCTGTTTCGAAATTGGGGTCTTCGAGATTAGGGGTGGGATTGTCTCATCCCGCGGCAGAGTGTCCGCACCGTCGTAAACGCCGCCGCGTTTTACGACGGCGTCAATGGCCCAACCCGACGACTAATTCTGGCTTGCAAAAGGGGCCAGCACGGGCGCGGCAAGAAACACGGGGGGCTTGGCGAATTGGGAATTGGCATGAGGTGGGCAAAGCGGTAAGCACGGACGGCCGAGCTCTGCCGCAAGAAGATGCACAACCTGACGAGGGCAGTCAGGGTGAGTACACCGAGACGTGCCCCTGGCACCACCCAACCCCTACCAGCCACACATGTGACAGTAACCACCAACCCCCGCCCCACCAGGAGGGGTGCCAAACCCCCCACTTGAGCCCCTGAGAGCCGCCACGGCCGGATGCCCAGTGCTCCCATGCCATCATCTAGGCGACACCTGTGCGGGATGCGGGAGTTAGTACCGACTAACTCTAATGCTTTGCTTTCCTCCACTAGGAGATGACCGCTCAAAACCACAGGGAGCGTGCGAGAACTAGAGGGGGGTCACCTGTACTGCACCCCCTCACAGTGCACGAGCAGAGGGCACTGGACCTCGCTGGCGGAGGCGGGACTGGGAGGTTGCCCCTTGCCAGATCGGAGACGCACCAGCAAGTGAGAGTCCCCTGCCTGCCTACAACCCCTCCTCCCATTCCCCCCCAGTACACCCCCTCCCCCCAGTACACCCCCTCCCCCATTCCCTCCCAGTACACCCCCTCCCCCATACACCCCCTCCCCATTTCCCCAGTAACCCCCCCCATTCCCCCCAGTACACCCCCTCCCCCATACACCACCTCCCCCCATTCCCCGTACACCCCCTCCCCCAGTACACCCCCTCCCCCATTATCCTCCCCAGTACACCCCCTCCCCATTACCCTCCCCCGTACACCCCCTCCTCCATTCCCCCCATACACACCCTAACCCATTCCCACCGTACACCCCCTCCCCCATTACCCCGTACACCCCCTCCCCATTCCCCCCGTACACCCTGTCCCCATTCCCCCCATACACCCTCCCCCCATACACCCCCTCCCCCCATTCCCCTTGCCAGTAGACCCCATCCCCCATACACACACTCCCCCCAAGTAGACCCCCTCCCCCCATTCCCCCAGTAAACCCCCTCCCCCATTCCCCCAGTACACCCCTCCCCCCATTCCCCCCAGTAGACCCCCTCCCCCATTCCCCCAGTACACCCCCTCCCCCCATTCCCCCCAGTAGACCCCCTCCTCCCATTTCCCCAGTACACCCCCTCCTCCCAGTAGACCCCCTCCCACCATTCCCCCCGCACACCCCTCCCCCCATTCCCCCCCAGTAGACCCCCTCCCCCCATTCCCCCGTACACTCCTCCCCCCAGAACACCCCCTCCCCAGTACACCCCCTCCCCATTCCCGCCAGTGCACCCCCTTCCCCCAGTACACTCTCTCCCCCAGAACACCCCCTCCCCCAGTACACCCCTCCCCCATTCCCCCAGTACACCCCCTCCCCCCATTCCCTCCAGTACACCCCCTCCCCCCAGTACACCCCCTTCCCCCTGTACACTCTCTCCCCCAGAACACCCCCTCCCCATTCCCCCAGTAGACACCCTCACCCCATCCCCCCCCCCCCGTACACCCCTCACCCCATTCCCCTGCCTGGCGACACCCCCTCACCCCCACCCCCACTACACCCCCTCCCCCCATTCCCCCCAGTACACCCCCTTCCCCCTGTACACTCTCTCCCCCAGAACACCCCCTCCCCCATTTCCCCCAGTAGACACCCTCACCCCATCCCCCCCCCCCATTCACTCCCTCACCCCATTCCCCTGCCTGGCGACACCCCCTCATCCCCCACTACACCCCCTCACCCCAGTCCGGGTGTGTAACGATACATGCTGCATTGTGTGTTGCAGGACCGGCCGCTGATCGTCCCGGACCGTCTGGCACTGCTCGCCCCCAACAAGCGCCAGTTCCAGTAGCCCCCAGGGACGCACGCCACGGCGGGGAGGGCAGACAGCAAGGAAGGCCTTCCTCCATAGGAATCGGACGCAAAGAGGACTGAGACCCAGGACAGTGATGAACAGAGGACGGACTCTCAGGACAGTGACAACCCCGAAATGGAGACGATGGGCACTGACGCACACAACAGTCAGGACAGTGACGCACAGATGACGGACAGATGGGGGCGACAGAAAGAGCACCAGCCCAGGGCGCGATGCAGGAGCCCCCAGACTTTGGGTCCGATGACGACCCAGACTTGGCGTCACTGCACTCACCCACCTCCCCCCCCCCCCCCCCCCCCCCCCCCACCACCACCACCATCACAGAGATTCACACCTCGGTTGGGCAATTTAGTGATGAGGCTTCTGGGACACAGAAGCCGCACCACACAGCCGTACCGGTACAGCAGGTGGAGGAAGGAGCAGCCGAGGGGCCAGATAGTCGGAGGGCAGCCCAGCCCTAGCAAACAGCTGCCGCCCAGACGGTTCCCGGGTTCCTGGACTTTCTAGTCCCACCCATAGACCCAATGCAGTTAGAAACCAGGGACTGGATAATGGGATGACGGCCAGCTTCCAGCAACTGCAGATGGAAGAGTCCATCTGCGTCCAGAAGCAGGGAGTGGTGCCGGTCATACCTGCCACCCAGGCCGACACCGCATGGGTGGCATCCGTGGTGGAGGCAATGGGTGCAATGGTTTCGGCCATGGGTCAGGTTATGCAAGACGTGGGGCTTCATGTGCACGTGTCATCTGTGGCCCAGGACAGAGCTGCCCTCTCACAGGCAGCCATGTGCCAGAACCAGCTGGACATCTCAGCCGCGCTCCGCAGTCTGGCTGAGTCTCAGCAGGCCATCGCTGAGGGCATCAGCGGCATTGCCCAGGTGATGGCTCAGTCTCAGCAGGCCATCGCTGAGAACATCAGCGGCATTGCCCAGGTGATGGCTCAGTCTCAGCAGGCCATCGCTGAGGGCATCAGCGGCATTGCCCAGGCGATGGCTCAGTCTCAGCAGGCCATCGCTGAGAGCATTGGTGGCATTGCCCAGGCGATGGCTCAGTCTCAGCAGGCCATCGCTGAGAACATCAGCGACATTGCCCAGGCGATGGCTCAGTCTCTGCAGGCCATCTCTGAGAACATCAGCGGCATTGCCCCGGCGATGGCTCAGTCTCAGCAGGCCATCGCTGAGAGCATTGGTGGCATTGCTCAGGCGATGGCTCAGTCTCAGCAGGCCATCGCTGAGAACATCAGCGGCATTGCCCCGGCGATGGCTCAGTCTCAGTAGGCCATCGCTGAGAGCATCAGCAGCATTGCCCAGGTGATGGCTCAGTCTCAGCAGGCCATCTCTGAGAGCATCAGCGGCATTGCCCAGGTGATGGCTCAGTCTCAGCAGGCCATCGCTGAGAACATCAGCAGCATTGCCCAGGCGATGGCTCAGTCTCAGCAGGCCATCTCTGAGAGCATCAGCGGCATTGCCCAGGCGATGGCTCAGTCTCAGCAGGCCATCGCTGAGAACATCAGCAGCATTGCCCAGGTGATGGCTCAGTCTCAGCAGGCCATCGCTGAGAACATCAACAGCATTGCCCAGGTGATGGCTCAGTCTCAGCAGGCCATCGCTGAGAACATCAGCGACATTGCTCAGGTGATGGCTCAGTCTCAGCAGGCCATCGCTGAGAGCATCAGCAGCATTGCCCAGGTGATGGCTCAGTCTCAGCAGGCCATCTCTGAGAACATCAGCAGCATTGCCCAGGCGATGGCTCAGTCTCAGCAGGCCATCGCTGAGAACATCAGCGACATTGCCCAGGCGATGGCTCAGTCTCAGCAGGCCATCGCTGAGAACATCAGCGACATTGCCCAGGCGATGGCTCAGTCTCTGCAGGCCATAGCTGAGAGCATTGCCGACATTGCCCAGGTGATGGCTCAGTCTCAGCAGGCCATCTCTGAGAGCATCAGCAGCATTGCCCAGGTGATGGCTCAGTCTCAGCAGGCCATCTCTGAGAGCATCAGCAGCATTGCCCAGGTGATGGCTCAGTCTCAGCAGGCCATCGCTGAGAGCATCAGCAGCATTGCCCAGGTGATGGTTCAGTCTCAGCAGGCCATCTCTGAGAACATCGGCGGCATTGCTCAGGCGATGGCTGAGTCTCAACCGGCCATCTCTGAGAGCATCGGCAGCCTCGCCCAGATGCTTGATTGCGTCGCTCAAGCACAGAGGGAGGTGGTGCAGTCCCAGACAAGGGTGGCCCACTCCCTGAGCTCCAGCGCTGCTAATATTCAGACCCTGGCAGATACCACAGTGGGCATCCAGGACTGCCAGGTGTCGGGGGTACCTCGGGGCTTGTCTCCGCTCGCACCCCCATCCCATTGAGAGGCCTGGGAGCCACCTGGCACCCCGAGGGAGGAGGAGGTTCTGGGGCCCATCCCAGTGACTCCTGCAAGGGAGGTCCCGGAACACTGCGGATCGTCGGACTCCCCCCGTTCCGTCCCTGGTGCATCTGGTGGGCAGTGAGCAGAACAGGGTGGCACCAAGCCATCCAGCACACCCGCGGAGCAGCCTGGCCCATCCAAGCTGGGCCACCCCCGGAAATGCACGCCAACGGGGAGCCAAGTCGCAGGGCAGGAGTCTCAGCAGTCCGCCTCCACTCCTGCAGTACCGTAGTGGTAGGGACCATAAGGCCAAGAAGTTTGACACCTAGTAAGTTGGCACAGGTGCAGGGCACAATATGGTTATAGGGAATAGGGCACTTGTATGTTGCCGTTACAATTAAACTCACTGTTACACCAATGCAAGATGCCTCTGATCTATGTCCGGTGGCCACGGGGTTGTGAAGGGTACTGATTGGCACCGTGTTTGAAGGTCGGTGGAACGGTGAGCCCAGATGGGTGTAAATATTCCTCCCGCCGTACTCGGCATCCCGCCGCCAGCCACCCAACATGTCCATGTGATGAAGTGTCCGTAACGCGTACAGGGACCACCCACGTGGAGGGTGTAGCTGTGGCCATGAATCAGACATTGGCTAACTATTTGGAGCTCACAGCTCATCGCAGAGCGGGTTGTCATCATTCATCATGGCATTGAACACACCCGCTTCCACAGGCAATCGTGTGAGATCAGCCCGTTGTGCCGCAGTTGGAGGGTGCTATGCATGTGGTGGTGTGGCAGGTAAGATAGCTGTGTGGTGTGGGTGGTGAGGATGCTGGGTGGTGAGGTGGGGTGGTACGGCGGTGCCAGAGCCCCTGCTCCGAGAGCCCCTACCCCTTAGTTGGTGAAACGTGCAGCTATTAACGCCTCGCGTGCTCGCTGGCCAAGCCGGTGGCGTCGTGCAGCCTCCCCTCCATATCCAGGCCCCATGTTGCATCTGTTGCCCCCCTCGTCCCCATCCTCCTCATCTGGAGAGGTGCCCCTCCCACGGCCTCCCCCTCTGCCCCCTCATCCTCCAGCACATCGCCCCTCTGCTGGGCAATATTGTGGAGGACGCAGCAGACAACAACGATGCGGCCGATCCTCTCTGAATGGTACTGGAGAGCCCCTTCAGAGCGGTCCAGGCACCTGAAGCGCACCTTTAACAGGACGAAGCATATCTCAATCACACCCCTGGTTGCTTCATGGGCCTCATTGTATCGGGCCTCTGCGTCGGTGTATGGCCTCCATCTAGGCGTCATCAGCCATGACCGCAACAGATAACCCTTGTCACCCAGCAACCAGCCCCTCAGCTGGGGGGAGGGGTTGGGACGTTCCTCGAACATAGCGGGGATGAACGATTGTGTCAGGATAAACACATCATGTACACTGCCAGGGTACTGTGCGCAGACGTGAATGATCTACATGCGGTGGTCACAGACCACCTGAGTGTTCATGGAGTAGGACGCCTTCCTGTTCATGCATACGTCCCTGTTCTCCGCTGGTGGCCGCATGGCGCCCTACACCCCATCGATCACCCCCTGTACCATGGGTATCCTAGCCACGGCAGCAAATCCCGCTGCCCGGGCATTCTGGTGGGCCCGGGCCACAGTATGTACCGGTCCGTGATGTCAGACAGGGCGTCAGTCACTGCACGGATGCACCGGTGTGCCGATGTCTGGGACATGCAGGAGAGGTCCCCACTCGGCGACTGAAATGACCCCATTGCTTAGAAGTTCCTCACTGTAACCTGGACGGCCACCGGGAGAGCATGTCCTTCCCCAGTGCCACGCGGTGCCAGGTGTGCCATCAGGTGGTAGATATGTGCGACCGTTTACCAACTCATCCTGCATGCCCTGTGCGGCAGGTCCTCGAAGGACATGAGGCGCCAGGAGACACGTGGCCTCATCGTTCGCCTCCGGCGCCTTGGCTCCCCCTGCTCTTAATCCACATTGATATCGTGATCCTGTGCATCCCCCGGTTGTCTTCCGCCTCGGTCTCCTCCTGAGCCCATCGGGCAGGCTGCCCTGTAGCCTGAGCGGGTGCCACCTGGCCTGCTGCAGCGTCGACGCTGCCACAGGGCCACATGCAGGGCAGCAACCTCCGCCATGGAGGCCAACATCGCTGGCTGGTGCCCAAACATTATGATCTGCAGGGGGTATACAACATGTTTAGGAATGGTGCATGGCCTCCTCTACAGCCATGTGCCATGGGCTAGTCTGTTCCGGTTTGCTGATTTCACCACAGACACGCATGCAGCCAGACCCCTGCCCACACCCTCCTTGCTCTGCCCAGTACTGCCTGTCCCTCCTGATAGCGCCATCATTGGATGGCTCTGCCGTCACTGGGGGCTGCCCCTTCCCACCAATGGGCAAGGCCCGGGGCCATGCGAGCATTGGACATTCTGAATTCTCCCTCAGTGACCTGAACAGGCGCCGTCTCGTGGCGACTAGGGGATTTTCACAGTAACTTCACTGCAGTGTTAATGTAAGCCTTGTGACACTAATAAAGATTATTATATCGCTTTGTTTAAATAGTCCAACTCGGGAAGGGGCCATACTGGACCTGGTATTGAGGAATGATCCCGGCCAAGTGGTTGAAGTTTCAGTCGGTGATTACTTTGGGAATAGCGATCACAATTCCTTAAGTTTTAGAATATTCATGGACAAAGACGAGAGGGTCCTAAAGGAAGAGTGCTAAATTGGGGAAAGGCCAAGTATAACAAAATTCGGCAGGAGCTAGGGAATGTGGATTGAAAGCAGCTGTTTAAGGGTAAATCCGCATTTGAAATGTGGGAGTCTTTTAAGGAAAGGTTGATTAGAGTGCAGGACAGACATGTCCCTGTAAAAATGAGGGATAGAAATGGCAAGATTAGGGAACCATGGATGACGGGTGGAATTGTGAGGCTAACTAAGATGAAAAAGGAAGCATACATAAGATCTAGGCGACTTAAAACTGATGAAGCTTTGGAGGAATATCGGGAGAGTAGGACAAATCTCAAACACGCAATAGAGGGCTAAAAGGGGTCATGAAATATCTTTGGCTAACAGGGTTAAGGAAAATCCCAAAGCCTTTTATTCGTATATAAGGAGCAAGAGGGTAACTAGAGAAAGGATTGGCCCACTCAAAGACAAAAGAGGGAATTTATGCGTGGAGTCATTGGAAATGGGTGAGATTCTTAATGAGTACTTTGCATTGGTATTCACCAAGGAGAGGGACATGACGGATGTTGAGGCTGGGGATGGATGTTTAAATACTTTAGGTCAAGTTGACATAAGGAAGGGGGAAGTTTTGGGTATTCTTAAAGTCATTAAGGTGGACAAGTCCCCAAGTCCGGATGGGATCTATCCCAGGTTACTGAGGGAAGTGAGGGACGAAATAGCTGGGGCCTTAACAGATATCTTTGCAGCATCCTTGAGCACGGGTGAGGTCCCGGAGCACTGGAGAATGCTAATGTTGTCCCTTTGTTTAAGAAGGGTAGCAGGGATAATCCAAGGAATTATAGACCTGTGAGCTTGATGTCAGTGGTAGGCAAATTGTTGGAGAAGATACTGAGGGATAGGATCTATTCACATTTGGAAGAAAATAGACTTATCAGTGATAGGCAGCATGGTTTTGTGCAGGGAAGGTCATGTCTTACAAACCTAATAGAATTCTTTGAGGAAGTGACAAAGTTAATTGATGAGGGAAGGGCTGTTGATGTCATATACATTGGCTTCAGTAAGGCGTTTGATAAAGTTTCCCATGGCAGGTTGATGGAAAAAGTGAAGACGTATGGAGTTCAGGGTTTACTAGCTAGATGAATAAAGAACTGGCTGGGCAACAGGAGACAGAGAGTAGTGGTGGAAGGGAGTGTCTCAAAATGGAGAAAGGTGACTAGTGGTGTTCCACAGGGATCCGTGCTCGGACCACTGTTATTTGTGATATACATAAATGGTCTGGAGGAAGGTATAAGTGGTCTGATTAGCAAGTTTGCAGATGATACTAAGATTGGTGGAGTTGCAGATAGCGAGGAGGACTGTCAGAGAATACAGCAAAATATAGATAGATTGGAGAGTTGGGCAGAGAAATGGCAGATGGAGTTCAATCCAGGCAAATGCGAGGTGATGCATTTTGGAAGATCTAATTCAAGAGCAGACTATACGGTCAATGGAAGAGTCCTGGGGAAAATTGATGTACAGAGAGATCTAGGAGTTCAGGTCCATTGTACCCTGAAGGTGGCAACGTAGGTCGATAGAATGGTCAAGAAGGCATGCAGCATGCTTGCCTTCATTGGACGGGGTATTGAGTACAAGAGTCGGCAGGTCATATTACAGTTGTACATGACTTTGGTTAGGCCACATTTGGAATACTGCATGCAGATCTGGTCAGCACATTACCAGAAGTATGTGGATGCTTTAGAGAGGATGCAGAGGAGGTTCACCAGGATGTTGCCTGGTATGGAGGGTGCTAGCTATGAAGAAAGGTTGAGTAGATTAGGATTGTTTTCGTTGGAAAGATGGAGGTTGAGGGGAGCCTGATTGAGGTCTACAAAATCATGAGAGGTATGGACAGGGTGGATAGCAACAAGCTTTTTCCAAGAGTGGGAGTGTCAATTACAAGGGGTCACGATTTCAAGGTGAGAGGGGGAACGTTTAAGGGAGATGTGCATGGGAGGTTTTTTACGCAGAGGGTGGTGGGTGCCTGGAACGCTTTGCCAGCGGAGGTGGTAGAGGCGGGCATGATAGCATCATTTAAGATGCATCTAGACAGATATATGAACGGGTGGGGAACAGAGGGAAGTAGATCCTTGGAAAATAGGCGATGGGTTTAGATAAAGGATCTGGATCGGCGCAGGCTGGGAGGGCCGAAGGGCCTGTTCCTGTGCTGTAATTTTCTTTGTTCTTTGTATTCAAATTCAGAGTTCAAAAGCCACTCATTAAACTACAGGGATCTTAGTTCTGAAACTGAGTGCTGTTGAATGTATCCAGTATTCGATAATATAACTACTCGTTGAAAAACAAAATAAACAAAATGCATTTATTGGCAAAATATTTATCAAAAAATAAAAGTTTGTCGAGGTTACCCACGGGGAACTCGATTATGTCGCTCAGGTCCTGGGTTCGATCCTGGCTCTGGGTCACTGTCCGTGTGGAGTTTGCACATTCTCCTCGTGTTTGCGTGGGTTCCGCCCCCACAAGACCATAAGATGTGCAGGTTAGGTGGATTGGCTATGCTACTTGTCCAACTCACCTAACAAGCATGTCTTTCGGGACTTGAGGGAGGAAACCAGAGCACCCAGAGGAAATCCATGCAGAGAAGGGGAGAAAGTGCAGACTCCGCACAGTGACCCAAGCCGGGAATCGAACCTGGGTCCCTAGCCTTGTGAAACAACAGTGCTAACCACTGAATCAGTAAATTGGATGTTTTGTGGACAGACTGTTGGAATTATTTTTAAGATGGAAAAAGCCTATTCTTTCCAAATTCTTAAGCAAACCCTCCAGTCCCATGTACGACTATAATTGGGATAAAGGACTATTTCGGTAGAGATTTCATAATTTTTTACAATAGAATTGGCATAGCAAACTGCACGTTTGAACGTACATCATGGGTGAGATACAGAGTATGGACACTTCTACATTGTCACCATCAACATTTCCCAGTTACTGTAACTGTCAGGAGGACATTGACCTAATTGGGGGTGGAGTTCAACATCATTTAGGGCAGGGCTCAACTTCACTGGGGCAGGCCACCACATCGCCAGAGGACAGAGCGTGACGTAGAGGCCCCGTAAAGAGGGAGAGCGTTGGCTCCCAAATGTGTAAGTCCGTGCTACTGGTCATTGCATCCTGATCTCCAATAGCTATGCTGCTGTACTACACGCATGTGTGCTTATGTGTCCGCGCAGGACAGCCGCCACACGACACCGAGGACCCGGGCTCGATCTTGTCCCAGATCACTGTCTGTGTGGAGTTTGCACATTCTCCCCATGTCTACTGGGTCTCACTCCCACAACCCAGAACGATGTGCAGGGTAGGTGAATTGGCCAGGCTAAATTGCCCCTTAATTGGAAAAAAATAATTGGGTACTCTAATTTTTTTTAAATAACTGAAACAAAAGCGTACATATGTGTACAATAGCCTTTCAGCTTCTTGAACTCTGCCATGGACACTGACTTTATTGGCACAATGGTTGAAAGGTCTGCACTAATTGCTTGTGGATGTGCGCCTGAGTAATATTATGCACATTCCACAGTGTACACATGGTCCATCGGCTACTGTGTCTTCCAATGATGACCCTGTTTTGTTATGCTCTTGGCGTAGCATAAGCTGCTTCCTTGATGTGCACTCTGACAAAGAAAGGTTCAGACTTGGAGATAGCCTTAACACATTTATTTAAACTGTTAACAATTCTCCTACTTGGATTTGACTCTCCTGTAAATCCTGCTATAGCTACTCAGACTGACGAACCAGTCTGCTACAATCCACGTGGTGGGTGTGATGTATTTCAAATCAACCCTGTGTTGTCTCACTGAGTGTCTCCACTGGAAAGAGGAAGATCATGTGTGCGGTGTCCTTTTATATGGGTTGGTGTAATGCCCTTCTGTGGTAGTGTCACATGTGTGTGTTGTGAATGCCCATTGGTCGTGTATGTCTTGTCTCTGGTGTCTAGCTAGTCGTGTATTTACATTGACCCCCTTGTGTATTTACAGTGATGCATATCACCAGACTCCATTCATGGTTGAAAGTAACCAACATCATTGTGATATTGTTAACCTCTCGTGGCATGTTGAAGATGACAATGAGGGTGTTGTTGTGTCCCTTGTATCAAGGTAGGAAGAGAACTATTCTTGTAAAAACTTGTCTTCAACCATATTCATCCTGGAATCATTTAGTTCTGAGATTGACACAGGTACATCTTCTGAGTTGTGCCACTAAAATGGCATCCGCATGTGGCTTATCCGAATCCTTGCCCTCTTCACATTCATCACCTTCAATATCCTCCTCATCCGAGGAGACATCTAGGTCCGCCATCTCTCCGTGTCAAAACATTACCCCTCTGAAGTGCAAGTTATTGCAGGGCACAGCAGACAATGATCATGCAGGCGACCCTCTGTGGAGAGCACTGGAGAGCCCCACCTGATCAGTGCAACCATCTGATATGCATCATTAAAATGCCAATAGTCTACTCTTCAGGAGTTTGTGGCTGAATGTGCAGCATTGCATCTCTCCTCAAATGCATTCAGTGGATGGCAAACAGGCATCATTAGCCATGTCTTTTGTGGGTATCCTTTATCACCAAGTAGTCAACCCTCTAAATGCTGAACTCCTTCAAATATCACTGGCACCTGGGAGTAAATCCGAATGTAAGAGTTACGAGATCTCCCTGGATATCTTGCATAGACATGCAGGATCTGCTTTCTATGATCCCAGATTACCTGTACATTGAGAGTGAAATACTTTCCAATTAATGAATCGCATTGGTTGCTGCCAGGGAGCTCTCAAGAACACATGTGCGCAGTCAGTGGCTCCCTGCTCTTGTGGGAAGCCTAAGATCACAGCAAATCCCACAGCTCTGGCAGCCTCGCTTGCTTCATTCATGCAGAACTTAAGGAAGGATGAGCTTTATTGAAAAACTTCCCTTGTATATTTGTATTGCCGATTGGGAGATTCCACAAAAAGGTCCCCAGTGGTGCCCTGAATGGTCTGCTTGCCAAAATGTCCATGGCAGTGGTAATCTTCAAGGCAACTTCATTGGATGCCCACCAAGTCTGTTTGTTGTGTGGGTGGCACAGTGGTTAGCACCTCTGCCTACAGCACTGAGGACCCTGGTTCGATCCTGGACCTGGGTCACTGTCTGTGTACAATTTGCACATCCTCCTCGTGTTGCATGGGTTTCACCCCCACAACCCAAAGATGTGCAGGTTAGGTGGATTGGCCACGCTAAATTATCTCTTAATTGGAAAAAAAAATTGTTGTATACTCTAAATTAAAAAGAAAAGTCTGTTTGTTGTGAGATCCTCATGGAGAATATGGCAAATATAAGATATCAAATTCCTTAGACATGCAAAGGTACTATCTTTTGCTTATCTCCATTTATGAAATCTTCCATAGACTCTTGGCATGCCAAACTTCTTTGTAGATTTGGCCCCCTTGCCAACATCTGGGACTTCAAAGCAATGGCCTTCCCCGAGGCTATGTCAATCAGCAACAGGCCCTTCTCCTCATTCTAATCAAGCCAATCAGGAAGGTAGTATTGCCTGCAGCCTCCACTCCAGCTTGTAACTGTGAACGCAAACAATTGTCAATCAATGGTCCTGCCCAATGAATGGTCTCTCACCATTTACAAGGCACGAAGATAGTCTCTAACCATACACCTGACTCTATCTATTCATCGCATACCATGGCCAGCCCTTGCAGGATATCATCCTGAAGGAAAATTGGCTGATCTTTGCATTGAGACATGCATTCGTAACAAGCGTCTTACTTAGGGTCAAAAGACCAAAGTCCTCAGAGCTCCAGTCAGCCTTGTGTTGGTTGTCCTCCAGTGGCCTTTACAACAACTATGGCTGCCTTGTCCTTGCACTTATGTTCTGACTGTAGGCATGGTGCCTTGAATGCCATGATGAATGCACTGGGAACATAGAGGCTTGAAGGGTCTATGGTGCCTCTGCACATAGAACATAGAACAGTACAGCACAGAACAGGCCCTTCGGCCCTCGATGTTGTGCCGAGCAATGATCACCCTACTCAAGCCAACGTATCCACCCTATACCAGTAACCCCCCCCCCCCCACATATTAACCTTATTTTTTAGGACACTAAGGGCAATTTAGCATGGCCAATCCACCTAACCCGCACATCTTTGGACTGTGGGAGGAAACCGGAGCACCCGGAGGAAACCCACGCACACACGGGGAGGACGTGCAGACTCCGCACAGGCAGTGACCCAGCAGGGAATCGAACCTGGGACCCTGAAGCTGTGAAGCATTTATGCTAACCACCATGCTACCGTGCTACATCAGACGTGGCTATTAAGTCTTGGACCCTGCATCCATTGAAATGCCTCTGGAAGGATCAGATGTCAATTAAGTCCATTAGTACCACAGCATCTAAACTTAATGGATTCTCACCTGATGTGCACCATTAGTAATGGAGCCAAGCTCTTTAATTGTGCACGAGACCCTTGAGTTTTGCACTCAGCTGAGCCATGCTCTCCATGTTTCAGCAAGTCGGTTGTTTCAGCAAGTCGGTTGTGGGGTGCCCCTTCAATCGGCCAAGATCTGCTGTGCTGAACTCCGCCCACCTGCCCCAAAAACCCTATTTACGAACTGCATCACTGGAAGGTGAGAAACCGGTTCTGCTTACATTCCTGTGGAAGATCAGTTTCCAACCCATGCCTATCACCCACCAGCTTCCAACCTCTGCCTATAACCCACCAAATCCTTCATATCCTTCTCCATAGGGCTTCCTAATTCCCCTTCCTCCTATCATTATCCAGCCTCCTCGTCCTTGAGCCTATCGTTATACATGTTGAAATATCCTGTCCTCCCCCTGAACCTTTTAATGTTGGTGTCTCCAAGCCCTTTGTCGACATGACCTCTCCTCGAGGTCATCCTTACTTTCCAGGACCCTCCCCCCATTGAGACTGTACAAAACCACCCCCATGTCTTTTCATCTCCCGACTTACAGGCTGCAGATGTCTCCCCTAACTGTGCCATTTGTCTAAGAGCGAAATGAAAATATGAAAGTCTCCATAGTCCCAGGGGACCATAGGCTGCTCTCCTCTTTAATAAGAATCGCTGACTGATGGGGAGGGACAGGGTTAAGAAAACAGGGCCTTCATGGTAAACTCAGCAGGTTAGAATTAAACCTGCGCTGTTGCCGTCGTTGTGCATCACATACCTGCCGTCCAGCCAACTGAGCTAACTGTCCTCAGAATACCATGCCTCTACTATTTTGTGTGAAAACCAAACAATTAAAAGAACCGCAGGACAAATTAAAAGAGGCCGCCCCTTAAAGGGATACAGCCTTAAACAAAAACAAATCTAAAATTAAACTTACATCAAACTAAAATGTCATTAAAAGGGTCAATAAGGCACCGAGTCACTGTGGTGCCCAGTGGGCATGGGATGCCTCGAGTAAGCAGCACCATTTGTCATGCTCCCTCCAGTCCGTCTGTGCGGTTCAAGGCCAATGTAATATTTTGTTTGACCAGGGCTTCGCGCAAATGGGAGTTCACCGCACACCTGAGCCACCTCAAGACCACGAGTACCATCAGGTCTGAACACGACCATTTTGAGGTCATGGATGGCATTGGCCACGAGTGGACATCCACCGACTCGCAATGTGCTAGCTCGTGGGGTGTCATCCAGCCCACTCCTCCGCCGCCAGCAAAGTACCATGGCTCTAAACACCCCCCCCCAGACCAAAATCGTTAGGTGATTGACCACACCCTGCATATTATGCTGTGCATGACCGTCACTGCCCAGAGAGGCCTTCTCCTTCCCAATATTGGTACCAAGACATGGATGTTACACAGAGCCCTTTAAGATGGCCTGCACAGCCCCAGGACAGTATGTTCAGTATTCCCCCAACAGCATGGTCTCAGCCCTAGGATAGTCTCTTCAATATGCCTCAGACAGCATAGCCTCAGGAGTTTCTTCAATATATGCTTCCAATATCGTGGACCCAGGACAATCTCTTCAATATGCCCTCGACAGTGTAGCCTCAGCACCGTTTCTTCAAAATGCCCCTGACAGTTTGGCCTCGGCCCAAGAATAGACTCCGCCTCAGACAGTCTTATAACTCTTGCCCCGGGACATTCTTATTAGGTTCTGTTCCTTGCAGCTACACCCCTGCATTGCTGCCTCAATCCTTCCCCCTCCTTGGCATTGCCTCCCGTGGCCTTGGCCTAGCTTCAAAATCTCGTAGCACTGCTCTTAAAGCTAGGCAAAAGCAGCATTTACATACATCAAAGTCATTGAGGAAGTGAAGCTCACCAGATACACACCACTTAAATACAGTTGTGAATCAGACCGTTCTAATTATCCGGTGGTGTGACATTTAATTTGGAGGGAGAATGTAAGTTTAGTGAGTTGGCTTTTTAATAAGCATTCATGAAATGAATGCAAATATGGTCCCTGACATAAATCAGCAAGATACTCAACCTGTCTTTAACCCGTCAGTCGAGAGAACAAAACCTCAAACTCAATTCTCGCTGACAGGAAACTAACATTTCTGACCATGTGAAATTTAGTGCCCTTGCCCGCCATTCCTGGTGGGAGCGTAAATTTCCAGGCCACATGAGGAGGGGCAAATGGCTCCCATATTCTCCCCCGCAGACTGGACCATAATTGTTTTTTTTGTGAATTTAGAGGATGTGCTTTGCCAATACTGCAGCAATCCTAGTATTTAGAACATAGAACAGTACAGAACAGGCCCTTCGGCCCTCAATGTTGTGCCGAGCCATGATCACCCTACTCAAACCCACGTATCCACCCTATACCCGTAACCCAGCAACCCCCCCTTAACCTTACTTTTATTAGGACACTACGGGCAATTTAGCATGGCCAATCCACCTAACCCGCACATCTTTGGACTGTGGGAGGAAACCGGAGCACCCGGAGGAAACCCACGCACACAGGGGGAGGACGTGCAGACTCCACACAGACAGTGACCCAGCCGGGAATCGAACCTGGGACTCTGGATCTGTGAAGCATTTATGCTAACCACCATGCTACCCTGCTGCCCCGTCTTTAGATTGTAAATAATTAGTTAGATGGGTTTTATGAGGTTAAGCAAAGAACAAGATAAGTTTATTGAAACTATGTCCCAAATTTAATGAATTAGGTAAATCACTACCATTATTTATGTCACGCATGCACACACACGTTCAGATGTCAAAACAAGAGGGGAGATTTAAAAAAAATTTTTTTTTAAAGTATTTATATTTAAATTTTTACATTACAACACAAAATAAACCCAACACAAACTGCCCCCACCCCCGGTCACTCCCTTTCCCTAATCGACCTCCTCTCTCCCTGCCCTAACAGTTGACAGTAACTAGTTCTCCAAAATGTAGTATAAACAAACCCCATCTCTTGTGGAACCCTTCATTTGCCCCCTTGGGGTAAATGTCACCTTCTCTAAATTCAGGAGCTCCATGAGATGCCCCAGCCACATCGAGGGACAGGGTTGAGAAGTTGACCTCCACCCCAACAAAACCCACCTGCGAGCGATAAGCAAGGCGAAGGCTAAAACATCTGCCCGGGCTCCTGTCTGCAACTCCGGCAGGTCTGACACCTGTGGACTAGGCTCCAAGTCAACATGCAAGATTGTCGACACGGTGCTGAAAAACCTCCAAAATTTCTCCAACTTCGGGCAGGACCAAAACATATATACATGATTAGCTGGGTCCCTCCCACACCATTCACAAACATCTTCTACCCCCTCAAACAGCCGGCTCATCCTCGGCTTCGTTAAGTGCGCCCTGTGTACCACCTTTAGCTGTATCAACCCCATCCTCGCACATGAAGTTGAGGCATTCACCTTACAACACTATCCCTCCTCTATGCCATCCCCAGCTTTTCCTCCCACTTGATTTATTAATATAAATTTAGAGTACCAAATTCTTTTTTCCAAATTAAGGGGCAATTTAGCGTGGCCAATTCTACCCTTCACATCTTTTTGGGTTGTAGGGGTGAGACCCATGCAGAATGGGGAGAATGTGCATATTCCACACGGACAGTGATCAGGGTCCAGGATCGAACCCGAGTCCTTGGTGCCTTGAGGCAGCATTGCTAGCCACTGCGCCGCCATTACGCCCTTGAGAGAGACGTGATTATGTGACAGAGATGTGTATGTGAGAGAGACCCGAATGTGTGAATGTGACAGAGAAACCCGAGTGTGTGAATGTGAGAGATGCTTTCCAGCATCATTCCTCCCATTAAAATTCACAAAGATTTATAAATTTTAAATCAGAAAGTTTTAAAATTACCAGATTAATATATGCATAGATATAGCTGGAAAATATATGTTTACATTTTTTTTCTGTGTCGGACCTACTTCGCGGTAAAAAAGGGGCGCTGACATTATGAGAATGCTTGGGGTTCCCCATTGCTGTTCATAGGTCATTGAGGAATCCATGGCTCTAAAAGTTTGGGAATCCCTGCCAGAGGGACTGATTACTTTAAAATTGAGGTTTGTTTTCTTTGGGGAAATCAATTCAAATTCTGTACATGATCATATTACTCTTACTGGCCTTTTTAAAAATAAGTTTAGAGTAACCAATTCAATTTTTCCAATTAAGGGGCAATTTAGTGTGGCCAATCCACCTACCCTGCACATCTTTTGGGTTGTGGGGGTGAAACCCATGCAAACATGGTGAGAATGTGCAAAATCCACACGGACAGTGACCCAGAGCCGGGATCGAACCCGGGACCTCGGCGCCGTGAGGCAACCGTGTTAACCACTTGCGCCACCGTGCTGCCCGTACTGGCCTATTTTAATGCAATTTGTTGTGGGTGCCTTTGATGCCCTTGTACAGATTTGGAATCCCAACCCTAATGTGGAAATAACTGTGACCCTGAACTTGAAGGGTCTACAGAATTATTTATACTCTAATGGCGGAAACAAAGTTGGCACGATGGCACAGTGGTTAGCACAGCTGCCTCATGGCGACGAAGACCTGGGTTCGATCCCGGCCCCGGGTCACAGTCCGTGTTGTGTTTGCACATTCTCACTGTGTCTGCGTGGGTCTCACCCGCACAACCCAAAGATGTGCAGGATTGGCCACGCTAAATTGCCCCTTAATTGGAAAATTAAAAAAAAATAACAGAAGCAGTTCAGGAAGATGCCAACAACAAAACTTGTACCAATACAGTTCTATAATGTAGCAAAACATTAAAATACCACAACATAAAGGCTATTTATGAAACCAAGGTAAGCCTAATAAATTTATTAGGTTATTAACTTAATGGATGTTTAACAGCGTGCAAAGTATGTCTATGATGTGGAGATGCTGGCGTTGGACTGGGGTGAGCACAGAAAGAAGTCTTACAACACCAGGTTAAAGTCCAACATGTTTGTTTCAAACACTAGCTTTCGGGGCACTGCTCCTTCCTCAGGTGAATGAAGAGGTATGTTCCAGAAACATATATCTAGACAAATTCAAAGATGCCAGCCAATGCTTAGAATGCGAGCATTTGCAGGTAATTAAGTCTTTACACATCCAGAGATAGGGGTAACCCCAGGTTAAAGAGATGTGAATTGTCTCAAGCCAGGATAGTTGGTAGGATTTCGCAAGCCCAGGTCAGATGGTGGTGGATGAACGTAATGCGACATGAATCCCAGGTCCCGGTTGAGGCCGTACTCACGTGTGCGGAACTTGGCTATACGTTTCTGCTCAGCGATTCTGCACTGTCGCGCATCCTGAAGGCCGCCTTGGAGAACGCTTACCCGGAGATCAGAAGCTGAATACCCTTGACTGCTGAAGTGTTCCCCGACTGCAAGGGAACATTTCTGCCTGGAGATTGTCGCGCGATGGGCAGCACGGTGGCGCAGTGGGTTAGCCCTGCTGCCTCACAGCGCCGAGGCGCCAGGTTTGATCCCGGCTCTGGATCACTGTCCGTGTGGAGTTTGCACATTCTCCCCATGTTTGCGTGGGTTTCGCCCCCACAACCCAAAGATTTTTTTAAAATAAATTTAGCGTACCCAATTATTTTTTTCCAATTAAGGGGCAATTTAGTGTGGCCAATCCACCTATCCTGCACATCTTTTGAGTTGTGGGGGCGAAACCCATGCAGACACGGGGAGAATGTGCAAACTCCACACAGACAGTGACCCAGGGCCGGGATACGAACCCGGGTCCTCAGCGCCATAGGCAACAATGCTAACCACTGTGCCACCGTGCTGCCCCCCACAACCCAAAGATGTGCAAGTTAGGTGGATTGAACACGCTAAATTGCCACTTAAATGGAAAAAAATTATTTGAGTACACTAAATTTATTTTTTTAAAGTGATTGTCGCACAATGTCCATTCATTCGTTGTCGCAGCGTCTGCATGGTCTCGTCAATGTACCACTCTTAGGGACGTCCTTTCATGCAGTGTATGAGGTAGACAACGTTGGCTGAGTCACACGAGTATGTACCGGATCTGTAAAGACTTAATTACCTGCAAATGCTCGCATTCTAAGCATTGTCTGGCATCTTTGAATTTGTCTATATATATGTTTCTGGAACATACCACTTCATTCACCTGAGGAAGGAGCAGTGCTCCGAAAGCTAGCGTTTGAAACAAACATGTTGGACTTTAACCTGGTGTTGTCAGACTCCTTAAAGTATATCTAGGCTTTCAAAACTAATTTAATAAGCTCTCCATACCTAATGTGAAAATTTAGGAGATTCAAGGTGAAATTTAATTGTATTATTTTTTTTTTTAATTTAGATTACCCAATTATTTTTTCTATTAAGGGGCAATTTAGCGTGGCCAATCCACCTACTCTGCACATTTTTGGGTTGTGGGGGCGAAACCCACGCAGACGGGGGAGAACGTTCAAACTCCACACGGTCAGTGACCCAGAGCCGGGATCGAACCTGGGACCTCAGCGCCGTGAGGCGGTTGTGCTAACCACTAGGCCACCGTGCTGCCCTTTAATTGTATTATTAATACGTTACGTAACAGGAAACAGAGATAAACAAAACTAGCCAGGCCAATATTTATCTCTCAATCAAAATCACGAAAACCGATTATATAATTATTTATTTCATTGCTGTTTATGGGATCTTGCACTGCAGCAATGGAGGTCACGTTTCTTCCATTATAACTGGGACTACACTTTAGAAATAATTAATTAACTATACAGCATTTTTGGGGCAATCTGGTGATTGTAAAATGCGTCAAATAAATACAAGTATTTCTGTCAGTAAGAATATATTAAAATGTAGAGATGAAACATCTATTTGTACCATCACGCACCATTCCTCCAGTACAGTGACAAATTTCATGGGTCTGCAGTAATGGGCTGAATATCACAGGTCATTATTAATAATAATACTGATCTTTATTATCACAAGTAGGCATACATTAACACTGCAATGAAGTTCCTGTGAAAAGACCCTAGTCGCCACATTCCGCCACCTGTTCAGGTACTACAGGGAGAATTCAGAATGTCCTGATTACCTAACAGCACATTTTTCGGTACTTGTGGGAGGAAACCGGAGCACCCGGAGGAAACCCACACATACACAGGTAGAACGTGCAGACTCCTCACAGACAGTGACCCAAGCTGGGAATCAAACCTGTGACCCTGGAATTGTGAAGCAACAGTGCTACCCACTGTGCTACCATGCTGTCCACTACTGTAAGCCAAATCAGAAACGGATTTCTCCGACACATTTACGCTAACCATCCACAGAAATCTCCATTCTCTACATAGAGGAGCGAAGACAATGCTCTGGCCTCTTGCTCAAATCTGTGTGGCAGATTGGTCCACCAAACTGCCAACCAACGTACTACTTGAATCAAAAATCACCTTCTCATGATGTGAGAGATGAGGCCATCAGCATGCTTGGTTCTGCTCAGCCTTTTGCCAGTAACAATGAGTGATAACCATTCTAGCACCCGAGTGCGAAATGATCCAGCCATTACGCTCAATTTTCTGATACAAAAGCAAAATGCTTCTGATGATGGAAATTTGAAATGAAAACAAGAAATGATGGGAATACTCAACAGGCCTGCAGCATCTGTGGAGATACCTTCTTCAGAACTGTTTTCTTGCCTAATGTTTGTGAGACATTCAAATTGATCCATCTTAGTTCATCCATTGAGAAAGACCCTAAAGCTGATCCCCATTTTGGCATTTAATTGTTAATAATAATCTTAGGGTTTCAACTGGAAACCCATTCCATGTATTGATTACTCTGTGTATGAAGATATCTTTGATATTACTCCTAAATTTATTTTTTTACTAGTTTGAATCAGTGTTCCCTTGTCCATCTCTTGCAATTTAATTAGAAGTAATTTTCCACATTTACCTTTTCCATACTGTTTACTATGTTTTTAAAAACTAAATTTAGAATGCCCAAATTTAGAATTCCCGTACCAGCCTCCCCGAACAGGCGCCAGAATGTGGTGACTCGGGACTTTTCACAGTAACCTCATTTGAAGCCTACTTGTGACAATAAGTGATTTTCATTCATTCAATTAATGTTTTCAAATTAAGGGGCAATTTAGCGTGGCCAATCCACCTACACTGCACATCTTTGGGTTGTTGAGGTGAAACCGACAAACATGGGGAGAATGTGCAAACTCCACACAGACAGGGACCCAGAGTCAGGATCGAACCTGGGACCTCGGCACCGTGAGACAGCAGTGCTAACCATGTGTTTACTGTGTTAAATGCCGTTTTAAGATCACCTCACCTCAAATTGGTTGTACATGTTCAGTGTGTCATCTACTCAGATTTTTCATCCTTAATGATTCTGACAATGTTCATGGCGTTACCCATCGTTCTTTCCTTTTTTTAACTAAACTTGAGCACCCAATTCTTTTTTTCCCCCAATTAAGGGGCAATTTAGCATGGCCAATTCACCTACCCTGCACATCTTTGGGTTGTGGGGGAGAATGTGCAAACTCCACACGGACAGTCACCCGGGGCCAAGATTGAACCCGGATTGTCAGTGCCACGAGGCAGCAGTGCTAACCACTATGCCACCCAACCCATCATTCTTCCATGCATACACTCCTTTACATTCAAAAGGGGCAAGTTTCAGTCATTGGTCTTCATGTGACTGATTCTCGATCAACAGATCTTTCGAACATGGGACAAGATGTCCCACAAGGTATTGGGATCTAGAATGCAGGATTTGTTTCCTCGTCTTTCCTTTTCTGCTGCGGCTCTGCCTCATTCGTTCTTTCTGGGCTATCACCCTTGAGATCACCCCCAGGTGTTCTAACGTTCCAAGTTGCAAAATATAATGCTTTCTTTCTTTGACTACAAAGATGTTGATCCTGCAGCGTGTAGTTCCCCAGTAAGGAAAAAATGGGACAGCCTATTTTTATTGTACCTTTTCCAGCTCCTTCCCCATTTTGGGGTGAGAAAAGGAATGCTCAGTTACAGATGCTACTGGCCAAAGCCACCTCTGTACCAATGACCTCCAGGTATCTGTTACCTGTGTGCAGATTGTTGACTAAGGACTCCCAGGTACAAAGTCCAGTCCCTGTTGTCAATTCACTATCGCCACAGGACATGAAATGGGAATACTGCCACTTGCAAGTCTCTCTCCAAGTCACACATAATTCTGGCTTGGAAATATACTGCCATACCTTTACTGTCACTTGATCAAAATCCTGGAACTCCCTCCCTAAATGTTGTGGCTGCATCTCCACCACAAGAAGTCCGGTAGTTCAAGGTGGTTCACGACCACCTTTTCAGGAGTAATTAGGGGTGAGAAATAAATGCTTGCCAACAACGCTCATATCTCATGAATTAATTTTAAAATTGTCAAAGCCGAGGAACTGCCCCTATTGGAGCTGCACACAGCGGCAGTCCTCATCAGACTAAGGACTGCATTTAGTTCCAAATTGGGGGAAAGCTTTTGAGTTGCCATTGTCAAGATTGGCTTTCTTCTAGGAATGATTCAGATTCTGAGAAGCATCCCATGGAAATTACACTCAATCTGCAGATACCAATTTGAGGAAGCTTCCTCAGTGGATCTATGCAGAGTGAGCTGTCACCTTTAGCCTAATGTCTATGATTTACTCATTGTTTGAGAATAGTAGATGAGATCAGTTCATATTTACAAGACAGATATTGGCAGATATTGTTGGAGATACAGAATTAAGGAGGGTAAAGGCAGTTGAGAGACAAATCAGCCATGAATGGCAAAACAGGTTTAAGGGGTTGAAATGGCCTCCTCCTATTCCCATGAGCTGTGCCAATTGGGAGGCTAGTCTTATCATATTTATGAAGTATGAGAATGGGAAAATCTTGAGGCAGTTATTACTGTGGAATGATAGGCTACTATTAGGGTGATGCCCTGAGAACTGTACAGCCTACTCTCAGTCTTCAACTGAAAATGGCAAGGAGCTACTGCCGGGTCAGAATTAGTCTCAGTCTGAGAATGAGTTTTGTTTAGGGAGTTGTCATCCTATAGCCATTAGGAAAACCAAACCAATTACTGAAGTTAATTTCTGGATAGAATTAAAAAGTAATTGGCGTCATGGCGGTGCAGTGGTTAGCACTGCTGCCTACAATGCTGAGGACCTGGATTTGATCCCGGTCCCGGGTCACTGTCCGTGTGGAGTTTGCACATTCTCCCCGTGTCTGCGTGAATTTCACCACCACAACCCAATGATCTGCAGGTTAGGTGGATTGGACACACTAAATTGCCCCTTAATTGGAAACAAATAATTGGCTAATCTAAATTTATTTAAAGAAAATTAAAAAGCAAAGATATGCTAAACCTGTACAGAATTCTGGTGACATCACACTCGGAATATTATGTCTCCACAATAAAAAATATAGATATAGAGAAGTTGCAAAATGATTCCCAAGAATGATACCAAAACTGAGAGGCAATACCTATCAGGATAGGTTGAACAGCCAGTGCTCTTTTCTCTGGAAAGGGGAAAGTCGAAGGTCACCTAATGGAGGTATTTAAGATAATAAATGTAAAGAAACTGTTTCTACTCCCGAGGGTGTCCAAAACTAGAGTTCAGAATTATAAGACAGTTCCTAGTAAATCCAGTGGGAATTTCAAGAGAAAATGATTTACCCAAAGTGCAGTCAAAAGATGGAAAACACAATGGCAAGGGGTAGTTGAGGATTAGAGCATAGATGTGTTTTGGGGGGGACCAGATAATCACATGAGGCTAACGGGAATAGAGGATATACGTTTGATAAATGGATGGAAGGGACTCCTGTGGAACATAAATGCCAGCATAGACCATTTGGGCTGAGTGACCTGTTTTGATTAAGAATTATTCTTGGTTAGAATGTGATAGTATTCCATGTTTTGGTATTTCTCTCAAACTGCGGTGGAATAATCCCTTCATGTTGCTCATATTATGATGTTGCACGGCAGACTGCTCCTATCAGAATCATTCAATTCTTTTTTTTAAATAAATTTAGAGTACCCAATTATTTTTTTCCAATGAAGGGGTAATTTAACCTGGCCAATTTACCTACCCTGCACATCTTTTTGGGTTGTGGGGGTGAGACACACGCAGGCACGGGGAGAATGTGCAAATTCCACACGGACAGTGACCCGGGGCCGGGATCAAATCCGGGTCCTCGGCACATGAGGCAGCAATGCTACCACTGTGCCACCCTGAATTATTCAATCCTGTATGGAACACAGTCTATCCTTAATTCAATATTGTTTAATTGTAAAATGAATATAAATAGCACAAAAATTGTATGTTTTTTATTAAAATAATTGAATCCAAATTACTACATGATTTAATTTTTTACAGGAGTAAATAATAGTGAATATTTTTCTGGGACAGTACGAGTGAATTCCGTATTTAATTAGATTATCCCCAATCTGTGATGTGATAAAACCCAACACAGATTATATATCCTCTCTCCCATTATATTTTCTCTGTATTTATTTAATTTTTCCCTTCCTCAACGCACCATCATCCAACTCTTTCCACTCTTTTGCTGATGATTTCATGACAAATATGTCAAATGAGGTTATGCTGCAACTGTATACGGTGTTAGTGAGACCACACCTGGAGTACTGTGTTCAGATTTGGTCTCCTTACCTGAGAAAGGACGTACTGGCACTGGAGGGTTAATCCCAGAGTTGAAGGGGTTGGATTACGAGGAGAGGTTGAGTAGACTGGGACTGTACTCGTTGGAATTTAGAAGGATGCAGGGGAATCTTATTGAAACATATAAAATTGTGAAGGGGATAGATAGGATAGATGTGGGGAGGTTGTTTCCACTGGCGGGTGAAAGCAGAACTAAGGGGCATGACCTCAAAATAAGGGGAAGTAGATTTAGGACCGAGTTCTTTTTAAATTTAGTGTACCCAATTCATTTTTTCCAATTAAGGGGCAATTTAGCATGGCCACTCCACCTACCCTGCACATCTTTGGGTTGTGATTGCCAAACCCACGCAAACACGGGGAGAATGGCAAACTCCACACGGACAGTGACCCAGAGCCGGAATTGAACTTGGGACCTCGGCGTCGTGAGGCCGCAGTGCTAATCCACTGCGCCACCGTGCTGCCCTCGGACTGAGTTTAGGAGGAACTTCTTCACCCAAAGGGGTGTGAATCTATGGAATTCCCTGCCCAGTGAAGCTGGTGAGGCACTTCATTAAATGTTTTCAAGATAAAGATAGGTACTTTTTTGAGGAATAAAGGGTTATGGTGTTTGGGCAGGAAAGTGGAGCATAGTCCACAAAAGATCAGCCATGATCTCATTGAATGGTGGAGCAGGCTCAAAGGGCCAGATGACTACTCCTAGTTCTTATGACATTCAACCTCCAAACCACAACGAAATATTGGGACAGGTGACCAAAAACGTGGTCAAAGTTACAAAAGCAAAACTCTGCAGATGCTGCAAATCTGAAAAAACAACAGAAAAAGCATTTTATACTCAGCATATCTGTCAGCATCGGTGGACAGAGAAACAGAGATAACATTTCAGATTGATGAGCTTTCATCATAACTGTCTAAAGTTGGAAATATAATAGGTCAAATTAGTCAAATGTATGGGGGGAAATGGAAATGGAAAGTTGTGGTATAGCAGAAGGCATTAAATGACAAATTAGTTGATAGGATAGAGCCAAAGGGAGTAGTAATGGGGCAATTAAAGAAACTAAAGGTGTGTTCATAGGTGTGAATGGCAGAGCGGCAGATAGGGTGGAGAGGAAGGAGCTTTTCCCTTTAGCAATACATTGGAGCATGATTTATAGATTTAAGTTAAGGGACAGGAGGTTTAGAGGGGACTTGAGGAAAAACCTTTTCACCCAGAGGGTGGTTGGAAGCTGGAACTCACTGCCGGAAAGGGTGGTCGAGGCGGGAACTCTCACAACATTTAAGAGGAAGGGGGGCGGGGGGAGCACTTGAAATGCCTTGGCATTTGCTGGAAAACTGGATTAGAGTAGATAGGTCCTTGATAGGCGGCTCGGACACGGTGGGACTAAGAGTCTCCCTTCTGTGCTGGTTTTAAAAACTCGATGACTCCAATGATGAACCCCCGCAATCCGAAGACAAAAATAGGGACAAGGAAAAAAAAAACATTGCAGACTGCAAGATGCAAGGAAAGCAAAATGATGAGACAGCGATTTCAGTCAGAAATGATCAAGTAGCTCGGTTTAAAAAGATGTACGTTTTAGGAAAGGAGGGTAGCGGGAATACCTCGGGGTTGGGCTCTCCACCTCGCACGGTTGCCTCGAGGCTCGCGCCACTCCATCAACCGCTCCAGCGCGAGCGGACTGGCAGCGCGCCCCTCGCCCGCGGGAATGCGTCTCGCGCGCTCAGGCTGAGGAGGGGCGAGGCGGGGCCTGTGGCATCCCCGCCCCCCTGTCCTGACGCTGCGGGTCCACAGTCACCCTGAAGCCGGCAGCGCGCGACGCTACTCCGCTCCGAGGTGGTCGATCAGCGAGGACGTGTGGCCCAGGCCGAGCTCTCCAATCCCCGACGACGTCCGGCCCTTCCCTGTCCAGCTCATCTCTCTCTCCTACCCCGGGCCATGGGCTCCTGCCCGTGGCCGCGTCACTGAGTCCCCGAAGCGCAGCCCCGACCATGAACCCGGCGGCGATGCCTCCGCTGCTGAGCTGCGGCCTGTCCGAGCCCAACCCCGTCACCCTGGCGCTGCGGAACGACCTGGGCTCCAACATCAGCCACCTCAAGACCCTCAACCTGCGCTTCCGTTGCTTCCTGGCCAAGGTCCATGAGCTGGAGCGGCGCAACAAGCTGCTGGAGAAGCAGCTGCAGGCGGCCCAGGGGCTGCAGAGGAGCCGGCTGGGCCGCAGCCGGGCCGTGGCCACCCAGACCCGGCTGGACTACTGCACCTCCTACAGTTACTCGGTCGGCGGCTACAATTACACGCCCGGTACCGGCGCCAGTTCCGCTTACACGCCCGGTGCCGGCTACAGTCCTGGGACCGGCTCCGCTTACACTCCCGGTGCCGGTTACACTCCCAGTGCCGGCTCCAGTTCCGCTTACACGCCCGGTGCCGGTTACACTCCCGGTGCCGGCTCCACTCCCGGTGCCGGCTCCAGTTCCGCTTACACGCCCGGTGCCGGCTACACTCCCGGTACCGGCTCCAGTTCCGCTTACACGCCAGGTGCCGGCTACACTCCCGGCACCGGCTCCAGTTCCGCATACACGCCCGGTACCGGCTACACTCCCGGTACCGGCTCCAGTTCCGCTTACACGCCCGGTGCCGGCTACACTCCCGGTACCGGCTCCAGTTCCGCTTACACGCCCGGTGCCGGCTCCACTTACACGTCCGGTGCTGGTTATTCGCCCGGTGCCGGCTCCACTTACACGTCTGGTGCCGGTTACACTCCCGGTGCCGGCTCCAGTTCCGCTTACACGCCCGGTGCCGGCTCGGCTTACACCCCCGGTTCGGGTTCTCTGCCTCACCACCACCACCATTACCCGAGCCGCCTCCCCGGGACCATTTGGAGCTTCACTCACATCAGGAAGGTGGGAGGCGGCCTGGAGACGGTGCAGGGACCCGGCGTGTCTTGGACCCACCCGGACGGAGTCGGTGTTCAGATCGATACCATTACCCCTGAGCTGCGGGCCCTCTACAATGTGCTGGCCAAAGTGAAGAGGGAACGAGATGAGTACAAGAAAAAGTGAGTGACCGGTTTCACTGCGGAGCTTGGTGTAATATCTGAGATTGGGCAGCAGCTGGGAGAGTGATAAATGAGCAGCCTGGGCTGCTCTGCTCACAGTGCAGGAATATAATTTTTCCCAGCTAAAAGGCTGTAAATTCGGCATTGCTTAAAGCTATTAAACAGAGAGGATTGTTTGGGTGTGTTAGAAAATAAACCGTTGTGATACAGTATTGCCATGTAACGGTCCAACAATACACATGCATGCATTATATTAACAGTTACAGTAGTCCGTGTCAAGCGTGTGTTCTGAGCAATAGATCTTTTACAAGCTATATTTTAAAAAGTTAAACAAGGAAATGAGGCAATTAATTGTATTAGAAAGTTGTAACTAAGGATGGCTGACTTTACTTCGATGTATTAAGATAGGAAAGTAAATTCTGTTCAGAGTGTGTTAACTATGTTTTTGGGGGAGGATTTATGGTGTCTTGAGTAGTAAGGAGTCCATGGTCAGTTTGGAAGCTATCAACCAATCTCTAATATTAAAATGATTAGGTCATATTGAAACATTTTGACAGTCAGTGTGATCACTAAAAATTGTGAATTTTGAGGTTTATTAAATTGGTTCACATAAGATAATGAAACATTGCAAAGCTCATTTGTAGTACTTTAAAGAGTTTGTCCATAAGATTTTCCATGTAATATTTAATGAGACCCTCGTGTTGAAGATGTTGGACAGCAGGGGAGAGCCAGCATTGATGGAAAGATCCACCAGGGTTGGGGGAAGGTGAGCCGGAGACATTTGATTTTTCCCACTCAACAAATAACCCAAGACGCCACTACTGTAACAATTGGGCAAACATGGAATATTCTTTCAGCAAATTAAGCTCTGCCAGTATTCCCAAGTATGTGTGAGGGTTATTAAATGTGTAAATCCTGAAATATATGAAATGAACCTCGGGTTTCAAGCTTTAGATAGTATTTGCTGGTTAAACATGTGTGCACGGAAACTATCACTGCTAGTCCTGTGATGAAAATTTGACCTGTGTGGTTTTTGCAGGATTATTTGGTTACTTTGGGATGGTTCTCGTGTGACGCCTGATGCACAAAATAATTTGCTAACTTTTCAGGCATGGTTTGTGTAAAGTTATATGTGGCGGAATTATATTCATGATTTAGATTGTTTCTAATGTATTGTGACTGTGCAATGTGGTGAAATGATGTAATAAGAATCTTTTAAATTACCTCCCAATATTATGTGACAACGCCTTTCTTGGAAGGGAGGGGTAATGTGAAATTAATAACATCTAATTTAGAGATCAAACATAATCTTGTTTTAGATATTGAAGGAGATGGAAACTAACTGTAGAACACAGGTTAAATCCAGCATTTGTCGGTGTACATACAGCTTTGTACACTGCTCTATTGTATGTTGAGACTTTATGTTATTCTGCAGAGTCTGGACTAATTTGTAACAAATTATGAATTTTGGCCTTTTAAAACAAACTTTATATAAATCAGGAAATATTTTAAAAACTATTTACATAGTTTATGCACACGTGCTGGTAAAATCTAATATGTGGGATGATAACCATGTTTCTTCACTCTAAATGCAAAAAATTAATTCAAATCTTTCTCATTTTTAACTCCGTTAAACCTACATTTCTGCAATTGCTGAACAGTTCTCTGCTTCAATCGATCTGCACGCCATTTTATACAGTTGATTTGGGTTTAGAACACTCAAACACAATAGGTTGATTGAGCAATCCTGTATGATCATTGGTGAAAGTAGACTTTCTCAGATTACGCAAGGATGAAATATTTTCTAATAGTTTTGGAAACTTTAGACACCAAGGAGTGACTGAAAGAAATGCTAATTTTAAACTCTTTCGGTTGAGCATTGTAATGCATGAACCATAGTTGGCTCAAATATTTCACATTGTCTTGCATTTGTTTGAAGATTTATTGACTGCAGTAAATTAAGTGAATAGATAGTGGAACACACCCAGCTGTAACATGTTGGTTTGTGCCAAAATTTTAGGGTAAAAATCCATGGGTGTAATTTTGCCTGCTGACCTCCTGCCTTGGAAGGGTATTTGGAGTGTTTATGAATGAGATGGAAGGGAGACTCTGAGGTCAAGTCAGACTGTGCCTTTCTTGTACATCATCTAGTGCTTGGTTGCCGACCAACATTCTCAGAAACCTGGGAGTAAGTCTTCTGCTTGGTCTCTCTCCGGATAGCTTGGGGAATCTAAAGAGGAAATAACATTTTAAAATCACAAATTCAGACATGTCAATTAAGTCAGCCATTTTCCTTTTTGTAACAAATACTAAATATTTCTGTGAAACATTACTGATTGCCATCTGCCTTGGAATGGGAAAGTTAACTTGGGTTACTCTGTTATGTGGACTGTAGAGGTTTACTGAACTAGCTCTCCACTTGTCCGCTGTAGACATTGGGTGAAAAATAGTCATAAAATCATATATGGCTCATCACACCTGTTTGCATTAGCCCTCACTGTTCCCTGTCTGTGTCTGCTTGTCAAATACATAATGAATCCCTTTTGCATGGTCTGCACACCAGTAGTCATTTGTGGTAAATCAACTATGATCCTGGGTCACTGTCCATGTGGAGTTTGCACATTCTCTCCCGTGTGTGTGTGGGCCTCCCCTCCACAAACCAAAATAGATGTGCAGATTAGGTGGATTGGCCACACTAAATTGTCCCTTAATTGGAAAAAAGAATTGGGCACTCTAAATTTTAAAAAAATCAATTGTTCTAATTCTCCTGTTGGTTTTTTTTGGCCCTTTGTTCTTGTTGATCCAGCAGCAATATATTTTTCTTTTCGAATGTTTCAGAATTTTGAAATCTATTAATAGTCTCCAACTAACTCCCTGATATTCTTCTATATTCCAATGACCAACAATTTTTTTCCCTCCTAACTATGGCATTTTTCAAATGGCCTTTTCTATCTTTTCCCACTTCCCAGCTCAGTTCTCCTTTTCTTTTCTTTTATAAAAATAAGAGTACCCAATTCTTTTTTCTAATTAAGGGGCAATTTAGCATGGCCAATCCACCTACTGTGTACATCTTTGGGTTGTGGGGTGAGCCACGCAGACGAGGGGTGAATGTGCAAACTCCACACGAACAGTGACCTGGGGCTGGGATTGAACCCAGGTTCCCATGCCGTGTGCAGCAGTGCTAACCACTATGCCACTGTAGTTCAGTTCCTTCTGTGTGCTTGTCCTTGGTTTGTGGTGGAAACTCAAGTTACTTTCTAAATCACAACTGACTAGACTTTGATTCTTCATGTGCCGCAGTACTAAATTTTAATGAACATTGGGACGGCACTGTAGCACAGTGATTAGCACTGCTACCTCACAGCACTGAGGACCTAGGTTCGATTCCAGCCCCAGGTTACTGTCCGTGTGGAGTTTGCATATTCTCCCCGTGTACTTGTGGTCTCACCCACAACCCAAAGATGTGCAGGGTAGGTGAATTGGCCATGCTAAATTGCCCCTTCATTGGAAAATTAGAGAATTGGGTACTCTTTTAAAAAAAAAAAAAAATAAATTCAAAATCTGAATGAACATCTTAAACCACTATTTCATGCCCACCTTCGCCATTCCCAGCAAAATTTTGAATTTCACGGATTCTGATCCATGTCCTAGGATCCTCGAAAGTCCAAAATGTTTCTTTTTCTTTTGTTAAATTTGGAGTACCCAATTCATTTTTACCAATTAAGGGGCAATTTAGTGTGGCCAATTCACCTACCCTGCACATCTTTTTAGGTTGTGGGGGCGAAACCCACGCAAACACGGAGGGAATGTGCAAACTCCACGCGGATAGTGACCCAGAGCCGGGATCGAACCTGGGACTTCGGCGCCGTGAGGCAGCAGCACTAACCACTGCACCACCATGCTGTCCGTCCAAATTGTTTCTGATGCACAACTTGCTTGTCTATATATTTTTCCAGATTTATGCTTTGGATATTGTTCTGTGTAAATCGCAGCATAGGATTGCAAATTGTTACATAGTTTTAAAAAAAAAAGTGAAATATAGAACATAGAACAGTACAGCACAGAACAGGCCCTTCGGCCCTCGATGTTGTGCCGAACAATGATCACCCCACTTAAACCCACGTAACCCGTATACCCGTAACCCAACAATCCCCCCATTAACCTTACACTACGGGCAATTTAGCATGGCCAATCCACCTAACCCGCACATCTTTGGACTGTGGGAGGAAACCGGAGCACCCGGAGGAAACCCACGCGCACACGGGGAGGACGTGCAGACTCCACACAGACAGTGACCCAGCCGGGAATCGAACCTGGGAACCTGGAGCTGTGAAGCATTGATGCTAACCACCATGCTACCGTGAGGCCCTCAAATATCTGCTTCATTAGAATCTTTTTGTTCCTCCATTTCTGATTCTTAGCATTTAAGATGTACAGCCTGCACTGCTTGCGTGGAGTGTATTGGTCACACTGCTTCTAGTTGGCAAATTGCACTAAACAGTTAAACTATAATCAATTTCTAACCAGTCAACAAAGAGTCATCTCTGCTGCCACGATTCCACCCACCCCCTTGCCCAGTTGGTTAGATTCTATTGCCTGTTAATATTCATGATATTTTGCGATGCCAAATTGCTGGCAGTAGCAGAAAGGACGAGGTGATGCCCTCCACAGGGAAAGCTAGAATGTATCTCATTACCCATCAAGATTGAAGTACTGTGATTTGAACAATGCAACTTTTGAACAAGGAAGTGTAGTTAGAATGATATCCATTGTCATATCGGGAAAAGATAGATGGGGGGAGGGAGATTGAATTGCGAGGGGAAAAATACAAAGAGAAGCTAAATTTTAATAAGGATAAAAATCTTCGACAACAATTAAAACCTGGAGGAGTAAGATGCCACACTAGTAATACTTGTAAAATTTGTAGAGGTTGATTGGCAGCAATGAACACTTAGCACACTACTTTGAGACTTGAAATGACTTAACTTTTTGTGTCATGTTTATTGATCATCTGCTGAAAAGTCAGGAACTTCACATCACTCAGTTCATTTAAATTGAATGGGAAATCAGTCGGAGAAATACAATTTTTACAAAACTAATAGCAGAACCGTACGTCTGATAGTGACACCTTGATTCTCGTTTTTTAATTGCACATCTATCCTTGCTTGAGGTTGCTGTGATATTTGCACATAAACCACTGTGAATGCCATTGTCCTAACCGTTATTTTGATAGCAATAAGTGTTGCTCTAGTGGACCGAAGCTGGCTTGATCTATTTTCAACTGGTTGAACAAATATTTAGATGTTAAGATTAAGCAGCACCTATTCCTTTCCAAACACCTTCACCTTCTGGCTCCATTTTGATTACTTTTCAATTAAATTACAACGGTAAAGGGCTATTTTGGAACTGCAGGGGATTAACAAGAGTGTAAATTTATTGAAGAACTTATTGAAGGAGTGGCATTGTAGTTAGCACTGCTGCCTCACAGCGCCAGGGACCCAAGTTCGATTCCAACGTTGGGTGATTGTGGAGTTTGCACTTTCTCCCGTGTCTGCGGGTGTTTCCAACGGGTGCTCTGGTTTCCTCCCACAGTCCAAAGATGTGCAGGTTAAGTCGATTAGCCATGCTAAATTGCCCTTTACTGTCCAAAGATGCATAGGTTAGATGGATTTATGGGGATAGGGCGAGGGAGTGGGCCTAGGTAGGGTGCCCTTTCAGAGGGTCAGTGCAGACTCAATGTGCCAAATGGTCTCCTGTGCTGCAGGGTTTCTATGATTCTAACTGTATTTATTCTCTGCATGCTTAATATGTTGCAAGCAGAATCATTGTAATTGGCTCCTATGGTACTGGCAAATGGTAGTGCTATTTGCCTGTTATTATAGCGTAGACTTTCACATTCTCCCCGTGTCTGTGTGGGTCTCACCGCCTACAACCCAAAGATGTGCAGGGTAGGTGGTAGGTGGATTAGCTATGCTAAATTACCCCAGAATTGGGATTTTTTTTTTAATTGTAGACTGCATAAGTACTAGGTGCTGTTCTTGTTTTCATTGTTTTTCTCAATGTACTACACCTATTTGTATTGAGTTTTATCTGCCCACTCTGCCAATGGCTGCTTTGTATTTTTCATCGTGGTTTGTAATGCTCTCACTTGGTACCATTATCAAATTTCAATATTATTCTCTTGTTAAAATTTATGGAGAGATTAACAAGAGGTTTTAGCACAGATCTCTGCATTCACCATAAGGCTCGTGTGCCTCCTTATATATGCATAAATCACCTACTCTTTACCTATAAGCTTCATTTCCTGAAAAACTCAATTAAGTTAATTGAATACTATTTGCCCATTTGCCAATCCATGCTGATTGCCCCTGATGAATCCATACCTCTAACAAATTTTATTTTGCATTATGAACTGCAGAAAAGAACTTGCAACTGAAGTAAAACTAATCGTATAGTTGGATTTTTCCTCTTTCTCAACAGAGTATAATACTTGCCACCCTTTGGTCTGATCTGTTGTCAAATACATTTGAAAAATTGTGATTAATACCGTTCTTTTTTCTAAACCTAGGATAGATATCATCTGAGTCTTATGACTTTTCGACTTTGGCTATTAACTGTCTTAATGGTGTCCTTTACCTATCCCGCAATGCCTCCCCTACTTTCTCCAGTTACTCTTGTAGAATTACTCTCCTCCTGTCAACAAATACTGAAACCATTTCACCTACTGTGCCATTTGGCTGGAGTTGAGCTACATTCCATTCCTGACTTTCCAGTAACAAATCATTTTTGGTAATATACCGATTTTTCACATGGGAGTTGAGTCTGATGCATAAATGGCGAGATCATGGAATCATACAGGACAGTAGGAGAGCATTCAGCACATTGAGCTAAACAGCATGTCTTGTGTTTGTTAACTAGCCTTACTGATCAAATATGGAAACATTATTTTGGTTTCATGTAGTTTTACTTTATTTCCCAGTTCTTCTGTGTCATATTGTTAGCTTAAATATTTCATTTAGATATTTTGTCTCTCTCTTGATGGGCAGTATTTGATGGACATAGTTCTCTCCTTTCTGATTAGGTTTTAATTGGCTCAAATACCTGGTGCTTTGTGCTCATGATTTGTTTATTCTCTCCTATAAATGGGTTCCATAATCCAAAATCGTTTTTTTCTTTAAATGGGCTTTACAATCCAAAAACATATATATATATTTTTTTTAAATTTAGATTACCCAATTATTTTTTTCCAATTAAGGGGCAATTTAGTGTGGCCAATCCACCTACTCTGCACATTTTTAGGTTGTGGGGGCAAAACCCATGCAGACACAGGGAGAATGTGCAAACTCCACACGGACAGTGACGCAGAGCCAAAAACATATTTTAATGTGGTCTTATTGTAACAGGTTATAAATGAAAATGAACGGGAAACAAGTAAAACTTGGAATCCGACTTAAACTTATTGACACCATCTGTGTTTCGGGAATGGTGGTGTGTGAAGAAGTGGAGAATGAAAGAAACATTGTTCATCAAAATGGGCTACGTTTATAACATTTATTCAGAAAAATTGGACTTCAGTTTAACATCTTACCTCAAGGATACGACAGAATACTGATAAAGTAATTCTTACTCAATGGTACTGGAGACTTTAACGAAGTGCTGGTGTGGGGCTTGACATTTTCAAAATTTCAAAAATGCAACCAACCGAGTCAAGCTGACACCCACAGACGAACTGGGAATAAAGTAAAACCAACTGACTTGAAACGAAAATAATATTTCCATATTTGATCACTAAGCAAAGCAAACTAACACAAGGAACTCTAATGTAACCAGACTGAGGTGTGAGATTATAAGTGAAATGAATGTTGCCATCGTCCCAGAGGACCATGGACTACTCCCCTTTGCGAGAGAGAGAGCTGACTGGTGGTGATTTAACCTGAGGGTCGCTATATCTCAGGCAAGGGGCAAGGTTGAGAAGGCAGGGGCTTCATGGATAACTTCAGGCAGTATGTAAATTGAACTTGCACTGTTGGCGTGGCTCTGCATGACGAAACAGCCATATGGGAAGTAGTGGCACTTCCTCTGCCATTCCTTGGAAATGGTGTGATTTGGAAATGCTCTTGTTAGCTTATAGCATTGGGAGCAATTTCTAAAAATTAGTGTGTACACTGGTACTAGAACCCGAGTATAGGACAGTAATCGCTCCAGAAACACACGCACATAAGCACAGATATTGGCAATCTTGTTTGATGTCAGTTTTGAAATGGTGGTCGTAAACTAAAGGTGCAGATTTTGATACTGACATTGCCAACTGGCATTATTGAGTTACCAAATAGGCTTGACATCACCCTCCATTCAGGGAAAGCAGATATGCATGTTAGAGTACTTTGCATCATGGCCACCTATTTAGTTTAGTGCCGCACTAACAGTTGATGTTCTTGTGAGGATTAAAACATTTTCGTTTGAAAATTTAATTCTTTCTCATTTGGCTTTTACCGTGATGGATGGAGTCGTCACAATGCTGACTGATCACACCTTCTTATCAGCCAGCAATTTATGGATTTGGCAGGTAGTCTGTACATCCAGATAATACCCCTCCTGCTGCTAACACTCCCCATTTATCCGAGCTAGAGATCAACATCAGCACATCTTAAGAAAAGTTGCATTTAAACCCCTACTCTGCTTATCTTGTCAGCTTACTAGGCATGAAAGATGCCTCGTACAATTGAACTCTAATATTTTCTCAATGAGGCTTTTTTGTTTGGTTGTCCCAGTAGCCATTTTACTGTACAAATGTCAATGGTGTGGTTGTGTTTCACCAGGCTTGGAGTTCTCATCAACCTTTCCTTGAACCAAAAGTTGTTTTGTTGTTTTGAACTTAGAGCTTGTTTACAAAGAGACTCGGTTGTAGTAGGGCGTTTCAGAAATTGAATAGTACATTGCAGTTCTTTCTGACCCGAATACTAATGATTGGTGTTACGTTTTGGAGTCTCTTTACTTTGTTAACTCTAGATACTTTTGTCTGCCGTGTTTCAGAGTAATCCTGTGGCTGAAGTCTAGCTCTGTATGTTCACTGAGAGGGGCGTGTTTTCATTTGCCATCATATTGAGGTAAATTTGTATTATACTTATGGAATAAATAGAAACGCTCCTTTCAGTTTATTTCAGCATCTTCCTAATTTTTGGAAGGCTGAAAATAATCTTAAGGCTTTAACTGGCGCACAGATTTATTTATTTTTTTGAAATAAATTTGGAGCACCAATTCTTTTTTTTTCCAATTAAGAGGCAATTTAGCGTGGCCAATCCACCTAGCCTGCACATCTTTCGGTTGTGGGGGTGAGACCCACGCAAACACAGAAGTGACCCAGGGCCGGGTTCAATGCCGTGAGGCAGCAGTGCTAACCACAGCACCACCGTGCCGTCCCTGGCACATAGATTTATTACACTGTAAAATAATCCAAATTGTGTAATGCCATATGTATTTCTAGTAATTGCTTCAATTTAACTGACATTTCTACTGTTTAAAATTCCACCTTCTTCTTGGGACAATTGTTTATATTAAGGTTACGTCTGTTATATGGACACAGTATTCTGCTAAAGACTTTCATATCTAGGGCCTTTTTTGCATTTGCAAAAGTTGACTCCCAATCCCAAACACAGGATTTCTCTGAAAGGTATGTTCAATTTTTATAATGCATAGAAGGTAATTTATCTCTGCTCACACAAAGGTGGAAGTAGAAAAGTGAGATAATTGCAGGCAGAGTAAGATGGCCTTGAGGGATAGTACACATCGATGGGCACAAGAGCAATAGACAATTGCAGCTGCATCCAATTGTCAAAATTGTGGATTGTAGTAGTTTCAAAAAATAATAGCATGATTCTCTCCACAGAGGAGTTACATAAAGCATGATTCCTAAAAATGCTATCAGAATCTTTATGACACTGAGGTTTTGAATACAAGTGTTTCTGCAACTTAATAGTTGAAGTGAATTTTATGTTCTTTTTTAAAAAATAATTTTTATTGGAATTTTTTACAGAAAATATAACAACAAGTATAGCAACAAGCAGTAATATGCAACTAACAGCCCCATAACACCCACAATTCCCCCCATACCGTAACATCACATGTATCACACTCCTCCCCCCCCCCCCCCCCCCCCAAACAAGAAAAGTGAATTTTATGTTCTAAGTAATGGTAGTGAATATAAATTTGGGATTAATGGATTAAAGAAAATGAGCCAATGACACCCATTAAGTGAAATTTAATACAGATGTAAAGTATTGGATGTTGGGTGAAAAATGAGTGACACGAGTGATGTTTTAATACTGTATTCGGTGATGGGATAAAATTATCTCAATGACATCCAACTGAAGAATGTGGAATAAATAGCTGTCCATTCGAAAGTTACTTATAACTGTTGAGGAGGTCTCTGGGTTTACGTATGGTTACTTTAAATCTGGGCGAAGAATTTTAAACTAGTCACACTTAGATCTCACACTTTTCTTATTTTCCTACCTGTGAAATGTGACTGGAAGACAGAAATAACTTCTTATTGTCAAACATATCATGCCATTCATAATATAATCACATTACATAATACGTGAAGGATAGTAGAAATCGAAAATTTACAGTAACCCCCACTCTCCCCAAGCTAGTGGATGGATAATTAGGTAGGATTATGATAACTTTGTTTAATTTTTTTAGCTTTAGAGTACCCAATTCTTCTTTTTCCAATTAATGGGCAATTTAGCAGGGCCAATTCACCTAGCCTGCACATATTTTTGGGTTGTAAGTGTGAAACCCACGAAGACACGGGGAGAGAGGATGATTAGAACATTAAAGATTAAAATTGATTTTTTTTTAATGAGGCAAAGATATTAAGGGATGTGATGGGTAACATAGAACAGTACAGCACAGAACAGGCCCTTCGGCCCTCAATGTTGTGCCGAGCCATGATCACCCTACTCAAACCCACGTATCCACCCTATACCCATGACCCAACAACCTCCCCCTTAACCCTACTTTTATTAGGACACTACGGGCAATTTAGCATGGCCAATCCACCTAACCCGCACATCTTTGGACTGTGGGAGGAAACCGGAGGACCCGGAGGAAACCCACGCACACAGGGGGAGGACATGCAGACTCCACACAGACAGTGACCCAGCCGGGAATCGAACCTGGGACCCTGGAGCTGTGAAGCATTTATGCTAACCACCATGCTACCCTGCTGCCCCCCATGCTACCCTGCTGCCCCTAAATAGAGTTGAGCTACAGATCAGCCATGTTAGAGTTGAATGAGTAGGCCTCTTTCTGTTCAATGATGGACTTGGGTAGCACTGTTCCTCTTGAGTAAAAAGGTTGTGAGTTCACGCCACTCCAAAGACATAAACAAGTAATCTGTGCCGTATTTTCTATGTTCTAATTTAGACTGGTACCTTGTGCAGGACTGAGGGAGTACCGCGCTGTCTTTGGCACTTTTTGGGTTAGATGTTAAACCAAGGTGCAGCCCATCCCCTCAGATGGGGATGTCAAAGGTCCCATGGTATCATTTGCAAAAGAGCAGGGGAGTTCTTTATGCGAAAACAGATTATCTGGCAATTTATTTCATTACTATTTGTGGTTCCATTCTTTATGCAAATTAACTTCCTGCATTGTCTAAGCACTTAATTGCCTCTGAAGCACTTTTGTATGTTATATAAGACAAGTGTTTTTCAAACCTTTTTTTCCCTGGGACCCAGTTTTGCCAGCTGGCCGAACTTCTTTATTCACTTGATGGATGGCACAGACAAGATGGGTCAAAAAGCCTCTTTATGTGCTATAAAACTCTGTGACTCTATGAAAGTAGAGAGATATTCAAAGTCCAGAGGAGAGCCATGAGATTGATGTCAATGTTTGAATGATGGGAGAAAACAAGGATTTGCATTTTGCTAGCACCTTCACAACGACAAGAGTACAAAGATTGCAACCAATGAAGTACAGTCACTGGTATTTGGCTTCCCAAAAGCTCCTTCCAATGAGAGAGCGAGTGTATGTGTGGAGGGCTTGCAGGATTGGGGGTCTATGCTAGTTTCTCTACAGAAATGGGAACAAAGTCACCTGTTGGGTGATCCTAAAAAACTACTCAATTTAAGTTTAGTTGATTGAAAGACTTCAGTTCAGTGAAGAATCTGATTGATTAGTGACAAACAGGCGTCCTTTTACTTGGCTTCAGCCTTGTCCATGTGATGGTTCCAAATTCCAACTAATCATCTGGTTTGCTATTGGGATGTCTCAGTCCACCAGTCCACTCTGCTTCTTGCTCCAGGGGTATGCATTGATTCATATCCCCCCACCACAAAAGCCATTTTCGTGGCACTCTTTCTGTTCCCCCCAATCTGCTGATCCTGGTATTTGGGATAGTTATGTTAATTTCAGGATGCACAACGACCCTTTTATACCCGCCGGCAACCTATCCACGAGTCATGACCCCCACTTTGAAAAAGCCTGTTCTAAGGTAGTGAAAGGTTTTACATAACATTCGAGTTGTAACAGGTTTGTTTGCTTTTTAAATGTGCCGGATGTTCAGTGACACTGTGAGGTAGTCATTACTCTAATTCAGAAGATGTTTTGTGATCCTGCTGCATCCTAAATTCTTCAGGCAAGTTGTAACACAGAAATAGCAAGATGTGTCTCAAAACACATCAAAGTTGATTTGGCGATGAGATCCTTTTATGTTGAGGATTTGCGTGTTTGTCTGGATATAATTGAATAATGTGGGTAGGGCTAGGGTGAGGCTAGAACCTATGAGTAATGCATTTTTGTAATTTTGAGAACTTGAAGGTTAGTTCTGAGCTAGGGTTCCACCATTTTTTAAATTCTTGGACACTAGGATGCTCACGAGCTAGTCCAGAAGAGATAAATTATTGTAGTGTTGTTACGTATGCGCAAAGTGCTTCCACACCTTTTGTTTTATAAATCATCTTCAGGGTCTCCTCGGGGTTCAAGTAGTCTTCAGGATGAACTTGCTATGACAGAAAATTTTAAACTTATCAACTTTAGGTTGTACTCCTTGCACACCCGCAATGTATATCTAATCTCAAATTGGATAATTGGATATTATCTTTTTAGGAAGGAATTTTACAAATAAATTAGACCTGCGTGGGTATCTTAAAAAAAATAGTCACTTTTGTTGGCTCCCATGTAATTAAGAGTGCATTTTAAGTGTATACTGGTTGCTGAGATTGAGCTAAATATGCCAGTCTTTTTTGCTATGTTAACAAATCCGACAAATTCAAAGAAATAAATGAACAATTCATCTGTTACCATTGGAATTTTTCCTAAAATATTGTAGCCGGAACACACAACGTTTAATATTCACTCTTTTTTTTTTAAATAAAATAATTTCATAGAATTTACAGTGCAGAAGGAGGCCATTCGGCCCATCGAGTCTGCACCGGCTCTTGGAAAGAGCACCTTACCCAAGGTCAACACCGCCACCCTATCCCTATAACCCAGTAACCCCACCCAACACTAAGGGCAATTTTGGACACTAAGGGCAATTTTGGACATTAAGGGCAATTTATCATGGCCAATCCACCTAACCTGCACATCTTTGGACGGTGGGAGGAAACCGGAGCACCCGGAGGAAACCCACGCACACACGGGGAGGATGTGCAGACTCCACACAGACAGTGACCCAAGCCGGAATCAAACCTGGGACCCTGAGCTGTGAAGCAATTGTGCTATCCACAATGCTACCGTGCTGCCCCAATTTTTATTAAGATTTCAAAGCCATATCAAAAACATAAAATAACAACAAGAAAACCGTATTAACAACAACAAAAAGAAAAAACACAATAACCCCCAAAAACCAAACCCCCCCCAGTAACTACAAAAAGAAGAAATAGATAAGCACCCGGCATATTCAATAAACACATATACTCGTTTCTCCCTTCCCCTGCAACAAACCCCCCCCCCCCCCCCCCCCCCCCCCACCACCACCGGGGTCTCGGACCGGTAAAATTCCCCATAGAAGTCCCTGAAGACCCCATTAATGTCCACCCCCCTTCGCACCACATTGCCTCCCCTATCCGTCATTCCACCAATCTCCCTGGCCGCGTCGCGCTTATGAAGCTGATGCGCCAGCATCCTACTCGCCTTCTCCCCATATTCGTACACCGCTCCCTGTGCCTTCCTCCACTGAGCTTCCGCCTTTCCGGTGGTCAGCAAGTCGAACTTGGCCTGAAGGTTACGTCGCTCCCTCAACAGTCCCTCCTCTGGAGTCTCCGCGTATCTCCTGTCCACCCTCATCATCTCCCCCACCAACCTCTCCCTCTCTCTTTGTTCTCCCCTCACCCTATGGGCTCGGATGGAAATCAATCCGGAATGTGGCCCAACATGCGCCGCATAACACCCGCATCGTCCCAATTTGGGGCATAGACATTCACCAGCACCACCCGCCCCCCTTGCAACTTGCCGCTCACCATCACATACCTCCCTCCACTGTCAGCCACCACCTTTGACGCCTCAAATGACACCCTTTTACCCACCAGAATCGCCACGCCTGATTTTTTTGCATCCAGCCCCGAATGAAATACCTAGCCTACCCAGCCCTTACTCAGCCTAACCTGGTCCGCCACCTTCAGGTGCGCCTCCTGGAGCATAGTCACGACCCCCTTCAGCCCCTTCAGGTGCGTAAACACCCGGGCCCGTTTGACCGGCCCATTCAGCCCCCTCACATTCCAAGTTATCAGCCGGATCAGTGTGCTCTCTGCCGACTAGCCATAACCCGTCCCCTGCCCGCCCCAGGCCAGCGCCCCTCGCTCGGCCTGTTCCCCACGGTGGCAAACACCCCCCCCCCCCCCGGCCCCCCCCTGCATACTCTAGCTCCTTCCTGGCCATTTCAGCAGCAACCCGGTACCCCCCCCCCCCCCCCCCCCCCCCAAAAGGCTAGGACCCCTCCCAGCTGCGTTACTTCCTCCATAGCACTCCCGTGAGCCAGCTAACTTCTGCTGACCCCGGCAGCTCCCGCCACACCTCCGACCCCTCCAAACGTGGGGCTACTCCTCCTCTCCCTCCCGCTCTTGCGCGGGAAAAAAACCTGCGCTTCTCAGTTCCGACCCCGCCCCCATCCACCCTCAGCGCGGGAAACAGAAGAAAAGCCCGCGCTTTCCCTCTGCCTAACCCCGCCCCTGCAAAAAAAAAAGACAGCACCCCACCCGCCCTATAAACAACACACAACCAGCTTAAAACAGAGACCCTGCCCACCAAAAGTTAACACGGTTATTTACAAACCCCCGACCCTCAGTCAGAGTCCAACTTCTCGGCCCGCACAAAGGCCCACGCCTCCTCCGGGGACTCAAAATAAAAGTGCCGGTCCTTGTAGGTGGCCCACAGACGTGCCGGCTGTAACATGCCAAACTTCACACACTTTCTGTGGAGCACCGCCTTCGTCCGGTTGTACCCGGCCTCCGTTTGGCCACCTCCGCACTCCAGTCCTGGTAGATCCGCACCACCGTGTTCTCCCACTTGCTGCTCCGCTCCTTGGCCCACCTAAGCACGCACTCTCGGTCAAGGAACCGGTGGAACCGCACCAGCACCGCCCGTGGCGGCTCATTCGGCTTGGGCCTCCTGGCCAGTATTCTGTGGGCCCCTGGAAGGACCCAGCTCCCATCAGCGAGTTCAACAAAATGACCACATAGGCACCCAGGTCTGACCCTTCCAGCCCCTCCGTGAGGCCCAGGATCCGCAAATTCTTTTGCCTCGACCGGTTCTCCATCTCCTCGAACCGCTCCTGCCACTTCTTGTGGAGTGCCTCATGCATCTCCACCTTTACCGTGAGGACCACGGCCTCATCCTCTCTGTCGGAGGCTTGTTGTCGGAGCTCCCGGATCTCCACCCCCTGGGCTGTCTGTGTCGCTAGCAGCTTGTCCGTATTCACCTTCAGCGAGTCCAGCAGCTCCACTTTCAGCTCCTGAAAACAGCGCTGGAGAGTCTCCTGCTGCACCTGCGCCCACTTCCTCCATTCCTCTAGGCCTCCGCCGGCCGCCATCTTGATTCTCTTCCCCCGCTTTTTCTTAGGCGCTGCCACCGCTATTCTGCTGGCCCCGCTCCTGGTCAAGACCATAGACCACTGGGGATCCGCTGCAGATACCTTCCCACGTCAGGAACCATCGAGCAAGTACCGCTGGGGGCCCTTAAAAGAGCCCAAAAGTCCGTTCCTGGTGGGAGCTGCCGAACGTGCGGCTTAGCTCCGCATAGCCGCATATGGAGATAGGAGGTGTGGACTTGGGTAGGGTGCTCTTTCCAAGAGCCAGTGCAGACTCGATGGGCCGAATGGCCTCCTTCTGCCCTGTAAATTCTATCAACTATCAACTGGAAGTCTTAATATTCACTCTTGAAAGACAGAGAAAATGGAGAGCTGAACTGAGTGCTCTATATTGCAGTTCTCGAAACATGACTAATGTTTAGTGAGGACCTTTTTCTTGTTTGCAAACCGTGCAGGTTGAATGGATGTATAATTGAAACCACAGTTCTGTTTCTAACTGATTTGTGGTATTGTGTCTTTGTCAGCGTACAGAGAAAGTTATGCAAGGTTGGAATTTAAAGACAGGGCGGAACGGTGGCTCAGTGGTTAGTACTGCTTCCTTATGTCGCTCAGGTCCTGGGTTCGATCACAGCTCCAGGTCACTGTCCGTGTGGAGTTTGAACATTCTCCCCATGTCTGCGTGGGTCTCATCCCCACAGCACAAAGATGTACAGGGTACTCTAAATTGCCCCTTAATTGGACAATTTAGCGATAATTTGAAATTAAAGATTAAAATCAACAGGCGGGGCAGCATCAGTGGTTAGCACTGCAGTCTCACAGCGCTGAGGTCCCAGGTTTGATCCTGGCTCTGGGTCATTGTCCATGTGGAGTTTGCACATTCTCCCCGTGTTTGCGTGGGTTTTACCCCCACAACCCAAAGATGTGCAGGCTAGGTGGATTGCCCCTTAATTGGAAAAAATGAATTGGGTACTCTAATTTAAAAAAAACAAATCAATCGGCAATGTATGATTATACAAATATAAACATAATTTTAAAAAGGTTTCTGAATTTTATAAATTAATTAACTGTATTTTTGTTCCCAAATTTTCGGCATCAGTCAACTATTTTTAAATAAATTTCGAATACAAAATCATTGTTTCAAATAAGGGGCAATTTAGCATGACCAATCCACCTACCCTGCACACCTTTGGGTTATGGGGGTGAGACCTATGCAGACATGGGATGCATGAGTCAACATAAGTACTTTTTGTTTGGGTTGTTTTGCAAATTATAGTGGTAGTGCATATTAGGGAAAGAGTTTTGTTTGACTATTACCTTGGCAAATAGGCTGTGTTGAGATATTTTCCCCTCATCTTGTGACTGTTGTTTTTTGGGAATATTGGTGGATTATAGTAATATCTTTGGTAAGTTTTCAGTGGAGTGGGGGACAGCATGGAGGCACAGCGGTTAGCACTGCTGTCTCTCGATGCTGAGGACCCAGGTTCGATCTCGGCCCCAGGTCACTGTCCATAGAACATTACAGCGCAGTAAGGGCCCTTCGGCCCTCGATGTTGCACCGACCTGTGAAACCATCTGAAGCCTATCTGACCTACACTATTCCATTTTCATCCATATGTCTATCCATGTGGAGTTGCACATTCTCGATGTGTCTGGGTGGATCTCACCCCCACAACCCATAAGGATATGCAGAGGAGGTGAATTGCCCACGCTAAATTACCCCTTAATTGGGAAGAAAAAACATTGGGTACTCCAGTGGACTGGTGAACTCTTTCTCTCATCTGTATAATGCAAAAATGTTTCTTTGTGAAGTACAGGTTTAGCCAATTAAATTGAAATCGTAACATGACATAAATGAAATGCTACATGAAACTACACAAAAAACTTAAATTTGAATGGCACTTGGAACGTAGTCAGCCACACTCGATTAGTCTTCGAATCGGCCACACCCAAACTGATCAGGGATCTGGCATAGCTTGGGAACAAGGCTATTGGTGAATTTCAATCCTTATCTCTGATTGTAATTTTTCCAGAATGTCCACCCCTCTTTTGCTAAAGTTATGGCAGGAGGGTCGATGAACCTCCACGGAGATTCAGTCTTCTATTTTTATCTGTACCTTGAATTTCTTTGCTGAAAATAGACCTGTTGTACATTTACACTGTTAGTGTTTTAGTCAGCTTCGGCTTCTATTAAAGTATTGAACTTTGTGTTCTCTGGAAATGGTCTCAATGCAAACGACATGGAAAATTGAAGTTGGGATACAAAACACGGATGGTGTTTTTCATCAACCCAATTTGAATGCTTTTATCTTCTGAAAAACAGGTTGAACTTTGAAAGCTTCTTAAATGACATTACGTGTGTTTTGGTTCAAAAGTGTCACATTCTGCTTGGGGATAGCAGTGAGAGAGGGAGTTGAAACAGAGGCAGAGATATGTGTACAGAAATAAATAAATACTTGCACAGATCTCTTGGCAAAGGTTGATCAAGCTCACCCAGGTATTTACAGGCCAGTTTCACATCGGCAATTGGGATACATTTTGCAATTAATTATTAATTGAATTAGGGAGGCACAGTGGTTAGCACTCATGGTGCTGAGAACCCAGGTTTGATCATATCCCCCCCCGGGGTCACTGTCCGTGTGGAGTTTGCACATTCTCCCCGTGTCTCCGTGAGTCTCACTCCCCCAACCCAAAGATGTGCAGGGTAGGTGGATTGGCCATGCTAAATTGTCCCTTAATTGAAGGGGGGGGGGGGGGGGGAGGAGAATCGGGTACTTTACATTTATTTTTTAAAAAACAATTAAATAATTACATATATGAAGAGATTATTAGAAAAAAACGTGCAAATTTCAGAAAGGCGGATTTTGCTTGACAAACCTGATCTAAATTCTTTGAGGGATTTGAGAGCATCTCTTGTTCCATAGAATCTCTACAGCGCAGGAGGTGGCCATTCAGCCCATTAACTCTACACCGAACCTCCGAAAGTGCATCTTAAATATGCCCACTCCCCTGCCCTATCCCTGTAACCCCACCTGACCAACACATCTTTGGACACTAAGAGGCAATTTGGCATGATCAGTCCACCTCAACTGCACATTTTAGGACTGTGGAAGGAAACCAGAGCACCCGGAGGAAACCCATGCAAGCACTGTAAAATCCACAGTCACCCAAGGTGGATTCGAACCTGGGTCACTGGCGTTATGAGGCATCAGTACTAGACACCATGACACCCTTGTGCAACCATGCCACCTTACAGCCAAACTTTAGGTTCCCTTTTAATATACGAACAAGGAGCTTGAGCAGGCTATTCATCCCCTGGAGCCTTCTCTGCCATTCAGTAAGATCATGGCTAAGCTGATCGTAACCTCAAACCTCCATCCTGCCGACCCCGATAGCCCATCACCCACTTGTTTACTAAGAATCCGTCCACCTCTGCCTCAAAAATATTTAAAGACTCTGCTTCCACCGTCTTTTCAGAAAGAGTTCCAAAGACTCAGAGAAAATCTTTGCCTCATTTCCAGTTTCAATGGGCAACCCCTTATTTTTAAACAGTGACCTCTAGTTCTAGTTTTTCCCACAAGTGGAAATATCTTCACACCCTGTCAGAACCCCTCAGGATCGTGTATGTTTTAATCAAGTCACCTACCTCTTACTAAACTCCAGCAAATGCAAGCTTAGCCTGTCCAACCTTTCCTGATAAGGCAGCCCATCCATTCCAGGTTTTAGCCTGGTAAACCTTCTCTGAACTGCTTCCAACACATTTATACCCTTGCTTACATACAGTGACCAATACTCCAGTACTCCAGGTGTGGTCTCATTAGTGCTTTGCATAACTGAAGCATACCCTCCCTTCATAGTTTTCCAAATTCCCAACCACAGCAATTCTAGGCCAGAAGAACACCTATCCCATTTATGCTCTTTTACCTCAATCCCAGTCTTATCAAGCACAAGGATCATTCTCTCAAGGCGACCAAATCTCAGGTTTGCTCTCAGTGCACTTAAAATCCACCTGAGCTCACCAAGTCTGGAATTACCTGTGACAATGCAATTGGGATGTTACACCCAAAATTCACATTCCATATTTCTTTTTGATATGATAATGAAAGTTTCATACCACATTACGCACATATTTCTAAAGGTTGGCAATCTTGGAAACTTTCCCATTTTAACATGACTCATACACTGCAGTAAAAATACATTGATAAAACAAAAAATGATGATCTCGGTGAGCATATTTTTTAGAGCTTAAATAAAAATTGCAATAAAACAAAAATGATTTGTTTCTTGCTGCCGCTGAAATTGTGTAATTTTAAAAAAGTATTTTTATTATTCTTTTTCACATTTTCTCCCAAATTTACACCCACCAACAATAAACAATAACCAGCAACAAATATGTCAATCCCCATATCAATAACAACGATCCCATCCTCCCACCAAACCCCAAACATTAGCCCGCATGTTCACGCAAACAAATGACAAAAAGGAATTAGGCATCATCCATAGTTGCCATTAACACACACAGCCCCCCCCCCCCCATCTAATGTTCGATGTTATCCAGTTCTTGAAAGTGCATAATGAAAATGCCCATGAATTGTAGAACCCTTCCATCCTTTCCCTCAGTTCAAACTTATCCTTCTCAAGAGGCAAGAATTCCAACAGGTCCCCCCGCCACGCCAGGGCACGGGGTGGAGAGGTTGTTCTCCAACCTATCAGGATCTGCTTTCGGGCGATCAACGAGACGAAGGCGACAACATCTGCCTCCACCCATTTCCAACCCTGGCTGTTCCGACACCCTAAATATGGCCTCCCGGGGGCCCGGGTCCAGTTTCACATGCACCACTTTAGAAATTACCCTAAAAACCTCCTTCCAGTAATCCCCTAGCTTTGGACAGGACCAAAATATATGAACGTGATTAGCGGGTCGTCCCCTTTGCAACGTTCACACACATCTTCTACTCCCTCAAAGAATCGGCTCATCCTCGCCCTCGTGAGGTGTGCTCTGTATATCACCTTCAGCTGTATCAGCCCCAACCTCGCGCACGAGGTGGAGGCGTTCACTCTCCTGAGAACCTCACACCAGAACCCCTCCTCCATATCCTCTCCCAACTCTTCCTCCCACTTTGCTTTGATCCCTTCCAGTGGTGCCTTCTCCTCTTCCAAAATAGCTCCATAAACCGCTGACACTACCTCCTTCTCCAGTCCCCCTGTTGTCAGCACCTCCTCCAGCAATGTGGAGGATGGCTCCACCGGGAAGCTCTGTATCTCCTTTCTGGCAAAATCTCAAACCTGCATGTATCTAAACACTTCCCCCTGCTCCAGCCCATACTTCACTTCCAGCTCCTTCAATCCTGCAAACCTAAGACCCCTAAGAAACAAATCTTTTAGTGTCTTAATCCCCTTCTCCCATTTCCAAAAATGTCCATCCCACCTCCCTGGCTCAAATCTATGGTTCCCTCGAATCGGCATTTCCCTTGACCCTGCCCCCAACCCGAAGTGTTGGCAAAACTGCCTCCAAATTCTCAATGAAGCTATTATTACCGGACTCCGAGTATTTCCCCGGGGCTATTGGGAGCGGCGCTGTTGCTAGTGCTTTCAATCCTGACCCCCTGCACAAACTCTCCTCCATTCTGACCCACTGGGAATCAACCCCTGGAACTTGATCGGTAATTTACCTGGTTAGGTTGCTAAAAGAAGCAAACACAGGAATAGTTGAGGCATTGATCATGACCTTTCAATCCTCATTAGATAGAGAATTAGTGCCAGAATACTGAAAGTTGTTAATATTAACTATTCCAAACAAAAGGGGCAAGGGATTAACCAGTGAACTACAAGCCAGTCAACCTAACATCAGTGGTGGGGAAGTTTTTGGAAGTCATTATCAGGAATAAATTAAACTTTTTTTGGGAAGACCTGGATTTATTGAAAAGACCCCACATGAATTTGTTAAAATATCCGAGTAACCTGATGACCTAATGTGTGGTAATAAGGAAGGTTGGCAGTGGCAGTGCAATAAATGTTATGATGATGTTCAGAAGGCATTCAACTTTTTGAGACCAGGAGGTGGTCTGTAATGATGGCCCCCAAGAGTTGGATGTAAGACCATTGCTCTCTTCAATTTTAATAAATAACCTATATTCTGGGAGCAGCATTATAAAGTTTGCAGATGATACAAAACTGTGTAATCTAATGGACAGCAATGAGGATAGATGTAGGTTTAGGTTGATAAACTGAGCAGGAGCATGGCAAATGAAGTTCAATACAATTCAAGACAAATATGGAATGATACCTTCCAATAAATGGCACTATTTTGAAACATGTAGGGAGCAGAGGTGCCTTGGTGTCTATACACACATCCAGGGAAGGTTGATAGGTGATTTAAAAACAACCTATAGGGTACTTGGGTTTCAAAATAATCAGAGCTTGTGGATTTAAAATAATTGCCACGAGATGTAGAGAGGAAGGGAGGAGATCTTTTTTACTCTTATAGTTGTCAGGATCTGGACCATACCTGTAAATCATAGAATCCCTCCAGTGCAGAAGGAAGCCATTCAGCCCATCAAATCTGCACTGACCCTTCGAATGAGCCTTCTATCCATTTATACTCCCCTGAACACCCCACCCTACCCTGTAACCCAGAACCTAATCTGCACATCCCTGGACATTGGGGACAATTTAACATGGCCAATCCATCTAATCTGTACATCTTTGGACTGTGGGAGGAAATCAGAGATTCCAGAGGACACTTGTGCAGACAATGAGAGAACGTACAAACTCCACACACATGCCGGAATTGAACCCGGGTCCATGGCATTGTGAGGCAGCAGTGCTCACCACTGTGACACCCCAGTGGCGATTTGATTCTATAAATAATTTTAAAAGGGGAGTCGGTCAGGTACTTGAAGGTGTGGAACTTGCAGGGCTATGGACAAAAACATTGAGGGTGGTCGGACAAAACATGATTGCTCTTTGAAAGAACAAGCACAGACATGACAGACATGACTGGCAGAATGCCCACCTCCACTTCTGTGACATTCTATAATTTATTCCAATACCGTGAATCAGTGGTCTAGATGTATTGCATAACTCTCCTGTTATAAAACAGCAAATCCTCATGCTCACTGAGTATTGCCACAGGGGAATAGCTAGGTAACATCATAAAGACATTACTTTTGATACACAGTTCCTTTCAACTTAAATATATGTGTTGATTATATGTAATAATTAAAAATATAGAAATAACTTAAATCTCTTGGAACAGAAATTATGGGATTCGCACTGTCAGCCTCCAAATTGGTCTGGGTTATGATTTGCAATCGGAATATAAAGTAAAGGTTGGACTATTGCAGGTATTTACCGAACAGTAATTACTCTTTATAGCCTGAAGGGAAAACACCTTCAAAAGGCAGAATAACCCATTATACATTTCTACCCATGTGAGTGAACAAATTGTATCATCCAACTAACCGATTATATTAGGATATCATCAGAACCAATATACCTTTTTAATATCCCCAGCAAAGTACTGTCAGGGTTCTGTGAAGTGTAATGGTCTCTGGCCATATACAATCATGTCTAAACTAAAATTGGATTGAATTATTTTTTGTATGTTTTTAGTGAGGTATTTAGTTGTCTGCATTTGCTTCCTCAAGTTGTGTTTTATCTCCCTGTGGATTAAACTGGAGACCACAGGTGGTCCCTGACATGCATTGTGAAACATTCTCATTGTCATTAACTGCTTGTGTGATGTCAGCCTTAGCTCTGAGGTCACATAAAGAGATGTGAGGAATATGCTCTCTGATTTTTCTTTCTTCCCTCCTTTGGATAAGGCATTTTGGGTGTTACTCAGTGGATAGTTGTCCAAAGGAAAAATACTTGTATTGTTAGCACTTTTTTTTGAATCAGAAGGCTGAGAACTAAGTCCATTCCAGGAGTTTTGTATGTCACTAGACTAATATTTAATTGCAGTTCTTGGGGAGTGCTGCACTACCTGTCAGCTGAGCAGTAAGCCCCATTTGCCTCATCAAGTGGAAGTAAAAAATGCAAAACACTGGAATAGTGGGGGAGTTCTCCTGGTATTCTGGGAAACATTTATCCAGCAACTGACAACCCGAAAATCAAATTGTCAGCTTGTTTATTGCCATGTGTTGCACCTTGCTAAATGCAAATCAACTGCCACGTTTTCTTGTATTCCAATAGTAATCGCACACAAAAAACACTTTGCCCTTAATCGGGTACTTTTGAGGTTGTGAAAGACAGAAATGAGTTTTTCCATTCTATGTTTCCCCATACTTCTGTTTCATTGGAGAGTTTGGAGTGGTCCTTCCATTGAATCTGGGGGATGTGGCAGAGGGATTACTGATGTGCTTTCTCTAGTGCTCCGAAGTGTCGCTGTGCACAGTCCAGGCCTTGTTGCAGTACGTGAGTCAATGCTTTGGTCATATCTAAGGACGGATGTGCTGGCCTTGGAAAGGGTCCAGAGGAGGTTCACAAGAATGATTCCTGGAATGAAGAGCTTGGCGTATGAGGAACGGTTGAGGACTCTTGGTCTGTGTCATTGGAGTTTAGAAGGATGAGGGGGGATCTTACTGAAACTTACAGGACACTGCAAGGCCTAGATAGAGGGGATGTGGCGAGGATGTTTCCACTTGTTGGAAAAACTAGAAGCAGAGGACACAATCTCAGACCAAAGGGACAATCCTTTAAACCGAGATGAGGAGGAATTTCTTCAGCCAGAAGGTGGTGAATCTGTGGAATTCTTTGCCGCAGAAGGCCAAATCACTGAATGCCTAAGACAGATAGATAGGTTCTTGATTAATAAGGGGATCAGGGGTTATGGGGAGAAGGCAGGAGAATGGGGATGAGAAAAATATCAGCCATGATTGAATGGCGGAGCAAACTTGATGGGCCGAGTGGCCTAATTCTGCACCTATGTCTTATGGTCTAATGGTCTTGTAGGTTGATGCATGCAAGAGTTCCTGGTTCTGTTCTCAGCAATTGTCTTGGATTTTGCTGGCAACAAAGACCCATGTGGGGGTTCCTCTAAAAGGTCTAAAGCCACACCGTCGGGAAATGTATGCCAGCATTTTCCCTGCTATGGGCTTCAATATGATTTATCTCTTTGCATATTTTCTGCTACAATTCACATTGTGAATGAGAGGGGGGTTAATGTATCATTTTATTCTACCATGATTAGTGCATTTCTATTTTTTCTTAAGCTGTGTACAGTTTTCCTGGAGCTGAGATGATCACGTGTGTGTTCATGAATGTCTGTCATTGATAAGATTGGGACAATAAGAAAATAAAAGCATGTTTTGTACCACGAGTTTGGTGGTTTTCTCCACAGCCAGTGCACTGAATGAGAAAAAAAATCCTTTTAATTTTATTGTTTGAGTTTTTAAGTCTAAGGGATAGCAATAATACATAAGGCACTGTTGGATACAATGTTGGGCAGTTCCTTTACTCATTTCTCTATGCCTCAGATCGCTGCACTTTAGTTCATTTGCTCATAAGAGCCTCCCATTTTCAACTTCTGTAAGCAATGAGCAATGCAACTAATTAAAGAATACATGAATTGGCTTTCCTGTTGACTTCCCCGTGAACTTAGAAGGAAACACAAGTCCTCTTTATGAAGGATTTTCTGTGTGTAAGTGATGATTGACCCTCGAAGCTCTGGCTGTTCTGCCAACATCTTTAAAATGTTCTGGTTCCACTACCATCGGTTATGGGACCTTTTTCTGGGATGTCTTGCAAAAGGGCCCGGACAGCCATCCATTGAAGTCTCGGATGACCTGTTAGCCCATTTCTTGTACCTTTTGGTTAGTCTCATGGTATTGTATAGTGGAAGGCACTACAACAAGGTCAAATGGTTTGATTTTTTTTAGTGCTTCATTCAGGCCAGCCCTTTTCTCTCATTTTCCCCTCCCCAGTACAGCATTTGTGTTTGCTTCACCAGGATTTCCCAATCATATTAATAATTAAATCGAATCGGCCTCGCTATTTATATCATAGGCACATTGAACTTGAGAAAAGCAATTTGGATTTAAATTAAATTATTTCTGAAGAGAAGCCTGAGCAAATCAATTAGTGTAAATGCTTCTACCACATTGGAAGCTGACAAAAACTGTCCCAGTTTTCTTTATTCTGGAAATATTTATCCAAATTTAGGCGGCACGGTGGCTCAGTGGTTAGCACTGCTGCCTCACGGCGCTGAGGACCTGGGTTCGATCCTGGTCCAGATCACTGTCTGTGTGGACTTTGCACACTCTCCCATGTTTGCGTGGATCTCACCCCCACAACCCAAAAGATTCGCAGGGTGGGTGGATTGCCGCTTAATTGAAAAAAGAATAATTGGATACTCTAAATTTATTTTTAAAATTGTATTCAAATTTAGCAGATTGAATAAACTGAGAATATTCTGCATGTAAATGAATTGCTCAAGTAATAAAAGCATTTTTTTTATCGTGTATTTCAAAATTTGACTTTAAAGAAGGCTCCACAATTCTATGATTCTAAATCGTAATCCCTCTGTCCCATGGTTTTGAACCAAGAGGTGTTAAAATATTGGCAGCAGTCAAGCAAGATTCGAGGCTGGCCTGGAGCACTTTTAGTGGTATAGGGAATAGAGCAGGTTGCAATTTAGCCCATGTAAAGTTATGTTTAACTACTATTCTTTGTTAATTATGTTATATTTGTGTTGATGTGTCACAAAGTATAATTCAGAATTTACCTGTATACAATTAAACAGATTATTCGAGCATTGAGCAAGACTGCATTGAGACACTGCACAAACATGTGCAACAATGCAAATTTAATTTTTATATCCTTAGACAAACTGGCTTTTTGAATTATTTTCAAATTTGTCTTTGGGATCGCTGGCAATGTGAATTTATTTTTTTATCTTTTTAAAAAAAGAAATTCATTTGTGTGACTACAGAAATAAGATTTTAGGAAGGGACTTTGGTGAACATGTCCAACACTTGGTATTGAAATAGGATCTGGAAGGGCGGCGCAGTGGTTAGTGCTGCTGTCTCACGGCGCCGAGGTCCCAGGTTCGATTCCGGTTCTGAGTCACTGTCCATGTTGAGTTTGCACATTTTCCCTGTGTTTGCAGGGTTTCGCCCCCACAACCCAAAGATGTGCAGGGTAGGTGAATTGGCCACGCTAAATTGCCCCTTAATTGGAAAAAATGAATTGGATACTCTAAATTTAAAAAGAAATAGGATCTGGCATAGGCCATTCAGCCCTTCGGGTCTGCTCCATCATTCATTATGATCATGACTGATCATCCAACTGAGTAACCGGTTCCTGCTTTCTCACATATCCTTTGATCCCTTTAGCCTCAAGAACTATAATTCGTTGAAAACATACAATGTTTTAGACTTAACTGTTTTCTGTCGTAAAGAATTCCACAGGCTCACCACTCTCTGGGCGAAGAAATTTCTCTTTGTATCAGTCCTAAATGGCCTACCCATATTCTAAAATTCTGAACCCTGGTCCTGGACTTCCTCCGCCAGCGGGAACATCCTTTCTCCTTCTACCCTGTCTAGTCCTGTTAGAAGTTTTTTTTCTTTAAATTTCGAGTACCCAATTCATTTTTTCCAAATTAAGGGGCAGTTTAGCGTGGCCAATCCACCTAGCCTACACATCTTTGGGTTGTGGGGGTGAAACACTGGGAGAATGTGCAAGCTCCACACGGACAGTGACCCAGAGCTGGGATCGAACCGAGTCTTCCCCCCCCCCCCCCCCCCCCCCCCCCCCCCCCGCACCACTCATTCTTCTAAACTCCAGCAAATATAATCCTAACCAACTTGATCTCTTCTACGTCAGTCCTGCCACCCCAGGAATTAGTCTGGTAAACTTTCTCAGCACTCTCTCTGTAGCAAAAACATCCTTCCTCAGATGAGACTAAAAACTGCATACAGTATTCCAGGTGTAGTGTCGTTGCCCTGCTCTTGCATTCTAATCCCCTCCCTGTGAAGGCCAACATACCGTTTACCTTCTTCACTGACTGCTGCACATGCTTACTTAAAAAAAAAAAAAATTTACACTACCCAATTCGTTTTTCCAATTAAGGGGCAATTTAGTGTGGCCAATCCACCTACGCTGCACATCTTTGGGTTGTGGGGATGAAACCCAAGCAAACATGGGGAGAATGTGCAAACTCCACAAGAACAGTGACCCAAGGGCAGCACGGTCACGCAGTGGGCTAGCCCTGTTGCCGCATGGCGCCGAGGTCCCAGGTTCGATCCCGGCTCTGGGATTTTATTTCTATTAAATTTTTAATATTTACCACACTACCGATGTCAGGCTGGCTGGTCTATAATTCCCTGTTTTCTCTCTGCCTCCCTTTTTAAATAGTGTGGTTACATTCGCGGCCCTCCAATCTATAGGAAAAGTTCCAGAATCAAGAGAATCTTGGAAGATGACTGTGGTGATATACATCACTGTAAATTCACAAGGGGTTAATGTAAATACACGCATGACCAAGAAGTGACTCGAATGAGACAAGCCTCCACAGCGAGCTCGTGGACAGTCTCCACGATAGAAGCAACGCAAGACTCCAAAGCGCAGTCCTTACATGAACAAGACCATGAAGGTCTGGCAACCTCCTCTGAGCAACCAGCAGCAGACAATGCAAGTCTGCCAGGCTCAAGTGAACAGCAGAAAGACTATGACAGTTTGCCACGCTCAAGTGCACAGCAAGAAGACTATGATAGTCTACTACGCTCCAGTGAACAAGAAGAAGACTCTGACAGTCTACCCAGCTCAAGTGAACGACAAGAACACACTGAGGCTCTACCCACTATGTGCGACAAGTGACGACGGCATCCCACTTCCCATACCAGATGTGCAACGTGACAGACCTCAGCTAGTGTGTACAGAGGCACTCGACAATCACAGTGAGACTACTGGTGACTCTAGTGACACCACGTTACTTCAAACCTCATTCGTTCGAGCCTCTCCACAAGCAAATACATTCCTGAATGCAATGACTCCGGATGGGGAGCGTCAAGAAACCTCAGCTGACTCAAGTGAACCTGCAATTACTCCGGACGGGGAGCGGCAAGAAACCAAAGCTGATTCAGGTGACCCAGAAAGGGCTCCAGACGGGGAGCATCGACAAGCCAAAACTGACTCGGGTGAAACAGACCAGACTCCAGACGGGGAGAATCGACAAGCCAAAGCTGATTCAAGTAAGCCGGACATGACTCCAGACGGGGAGCGCCGCAAACTCAGTGACGGCACGCTCAAGGAGACAGCAGATGCCGCAAAGCACGCTGACACGAGTAACTGTGTGAAGGACTCGTATTATTCACAGAGTGTGGTCCTTGAGCGCAGCCAACACGACGACAAAACCAACCAACACAACAACATCAAAGACAACATCCAGAAGCGTACCAGAGGCAACAACAAGCACGACAAACACAATGCCACTGGAATTTCGACTGGTACGACATGGTACAACTCTGCAAATGCAGTTACTGTTACTGCTCAGCTCAGTACAATGCATACCATGGTAGGATGTCACAGATCACATACATCGCTACCACAAGCATCGGAAGAAAAAAAGACTCCAAATCAGACAACAAAGTGATTTGACCACTTCTTAGTTCCTTACGCACAGGGACACTGATGGCGTTCGCAAGGACATGCCACCGTCAAAATCACCAACTCAACAACCCAACAATAAAGACACTCGACCATAATTAATGAATTTTGCACTCGTACATATGATTTGGACTTATTATTTAATGATCACTGTTATCATAACTTGTACAGAGCATCACTTATCTACCTGTTTTTGCTCAATTTTCTTTAACACTGTACAGAAAATATGTAACACGAAAAAAGGGGGGATGTGGTGATATGCATCATTGTAAATACACAAGTGGTTAATGTAAATACACGTAGACTAGATAGACACTAGAGGGAGCACCAGAGACATGACACACACACATTCAACCAATAGGTCAGTAAGATAGGACACGACCAATGGGCATTCATTTTTTTTATAAATGTTTTTATTCAGTTTTCATATTTTATATTGAACAAATTACAAATTGTTAGGAGAAAGAAAAAAGAAAAAAAACAAACACGCAAAAATTAACATACATATTTACAGGTAAGCATCTTTGTAGTAGTAACTGCGCCCCCCCCCCCCCCCCCCCCCCCTCAACATGTTTATTTAGTTTGGTTTTGGGCCTTAGCTAGCCATCGAACCCCCGTAACGAACCTGTAGCCCCCCCCCCCCCTCCCGCTACCTTCCCCCGACTATTCTTCCTCTTGTACATTGGCCACAAATAGGTCCCGGAACAGTTGCATGAATGGCTCCCACGTTCTGTGGAAGCCGTCGTCCGACCCTCGGATGGCAAATTTGATTTTCTCCATTTGGAGAGATTCCGAGAGGTCGGACAGCCAGTCCGCAGCTCTGGGCGGTGCTGCTGACCGCCAGCCAAACAGGATTCTACGGCGGGGCGATCAGGGAGGCAAAGGCAAGGGCGTCTGCCCTCCTCCCCAGGGATAGATCTGGCTGTTCTGAAACCCCGAAGACCGCCACTATCGGGCATGGCTCCACCCTCACTCCCACCACTTTGGACATAACCTCGAAGAAGGCTGTCCAGTACTCCACGAGTCTGGGGCAAGACCAGAACATGTGGGCGTGGTTGGCCGGGCCTCTTTGGCACCGTTCACATCTGTCTTCCACCTCCGGGAAGAACCTACTCATACGGGTTCTTGTTAAGTGGGCTCTATGTACCACTTTTAGTTGCGTCAGGCTGAGCCTTGCGCACGTGGAGGTGGAGTTGACCCTATGCAGTGCTTCGCTCCAGAGTCCCCACCCGATCTCCATCCCCAGGTCGTCCTCCCATTTCCTCCTTGTTGCGTCCAGTACGGTGTCGTCCCTATCTACCAGTCGGTCATACATGTCACTACAGTTCCCTTTCTCTAGGATACTTGCGTCCAGTAGGTCTTCCAGTAGTGTCTGTCGTGGCGGTTGTGGGTACGTCCTTGTCTCCTTTCGTAGGAAGTTTTTGAGCTGCAGGTACCGTAGCTCGTTCCCCCCAGCTAGCTGAAATTTCTCTGTCAGTTCGTCCAGTGTTGCGATCCTGTCGTCCGTGTATAGGTCCCTGACTGTCAGTGTCCCCCCGTCCTGCCTCCACCTTTTGAAGGTGGCGTCGGTCAGTGCTGGTTTGAACCTATGGTTGTTGCAGATGGGAGCCCTGTTCGACATTTTGGTCAGGCCAAGTTGCTGCCGCAGTTGGTTCCAGGATTGGAGGGTGGCTGTCACCACTGGGCTGCTGGAGTGTTTTTTGGGTGGGGATGGGAGTGCTGCCGTGGCGAGGGCCCGAAGGGAGGTTCCCATGCAGGAGGCCTCCTCCGCACGCACCCACTCAGCTTCTGGCTCCTGGATCCATCCCCTTACTCGCTCGGCTGTTGCTGCCCAGTGGTAGAATTGTAGATTCGGGAGGGCTAACCCTCCCCTGGTTTTTGTTTTTTGTAAGACCTTCTTTGGGATCCTAGCATTTTTACCCCCCCATACGAACGCCATGATGAGTTTGTCCAGCGCTTTGAAAAAGGCCTTGGGGATGTAGATCGGAATGGATCTAAACAGGAAGAGGAACCTGGGCAGTACGTTCATTTTGATCGTCTGAACTCTCCCCGCGAGGGAGAGCGGGAGTGTGTTCCATCTTTGCAGGTCCTTTTTAACTTCCTCCGTCAGGCTGGTGAGGTTCCATTTGTGGATCCCTTTCCAGTCATGGGCTATTTGGATCCCCAGGTAGCGGAATTTATGTCGGGCTTGTTTGAACGGCAGCCCCTTTAGTGCTGCCCCCCCCCCTTGCGGGTGTACCAATGGGCATTCATGATACACAGAGGTGACACTATCACAGGGGGGAATTACACCAACCCATATAAAAGGACACAGCACACATGATCTTCCTCTTTCCAGTGGAGACACTTGGTGAGAACACAGGGTTGATCACACCCACCACGTGGATTGTAGCAGACTGGTTTATCAGTCTGGGTAGCTATAGCAGGATTAACAGGAGAGTTGAATCCAAGTAGGAGAATCGTTAACAGTTCAATAAATGTGTTAAAGCTATCTCCAAGTCTGAACCTTCCTTTGTCAGAGTGCACATCAAGGAAGCAGTTTATGCTATGTCAAGAGCATAACAAAACAATGACCACCAATGCATCCACTATTTCTAGGGTCACATCCTTAAGCACTCCGGGATGTAGGTCATCAGGCCCTGGGGATTTATTGGCCTTCAATGCCTCAATTTCCCCAACACCATTTACTTACTAATACTCATTTCCTTTAGTTCCTCGCTCTCACCCTAAATCCTGTGTTCCCCAACATTTCTAGCACATTATTTGTGACCTCCTTTTTGAAGTCAGAACCAAAATGTTTATTCAGTTGGTCAGCCATTTTCTGTTCCCCAGTTTAGATTCCTCTGTTTATGACAGCAAGGACCCTACATTTGTCTTCACCAATCTTGTTCTCTTCACATACCTGTAGAATCTTTTACATTAAGTTTTAATGTTCCCAGGGGCGGCATGATTGCGCAGTGGTTAGCATTGCTGTTTCATGGCACCGAGAACCCGTGTTCGATCCCTGCCCTGGATTACCGTTTGTGTGGAGTTTGCACATTCTCCCGTGTCCAATTGGGTCTCACCCCCACAATCCGAAAAGATGTGCAGGATAGCAAGATAGGTTGATTGGCCACGCTAAATTGCCCATAATTGGAAAAAAAAAGAATTGGGTACTCTTAAAAACATTTTTTTTTTTAAGTTTTAACGTTCCCCACAAGCTTTTTTCTGAAATTTCCCCCCACACTCTTATTTCTCCCTACATCCCTTTGTCGTCCTTTGTTGAATCCTAAACTGCTCCCAATCCTCCGGATTCCTATTTTCTCTGGTCATTTTGTTTGCTTCTTCCTTGGATTTAATACTATCTCTAATTTCCCGTGTAGCCCACGGTTTGGCCACTTCCCAGACAGGAATAAACAATTGTTGCAGGTCGCCCATGTACTCTTTGAATGTTCCCTATTGCCTAACAAGCGGCATCGCTTCCTTTTTTTCCTTTTTTATAAATTTAGAATGCCCAATTATTTGTTTCCAATTAAGTGGCAATTTAGAATGGCCAATTAACCAACCCTGCACGTTTTTGGGTTGTGGAGGTGAGACCCACGCAGACATGATGTGCAACCCATAATGTGCAAACTCCAAACGGACAGTGACCCGGGGCCGGGACCGCACCCGGGTCCTCGGCGCCATGACACTGGCATCCCTTTAAGTAACATTCTCCAATAATCATAGCCAACTGTGCCTCATACCATTGTCGTTTCCTTTATTTCAATTCCGTATCCGCGTCTCAGAATCAACTACGTCACTCCAGCTTGAAGAAGAAGTCTTATATTATGGCCGCTCGTCCCCAAGGGTCTTGCACAACTAGATTGCCAATTATTCCTTTTATAGTATTTAGAGGCAACTAGGCAAAATTAAAGGTTAGGATCAACAGCCAGAGTTGTAGCTCGTAAGGCAAGAGAAGTAGTTCTCACATTGTGGCTTTGATATGACCATTTCCAAAATAGAGTTTCGTTCTCCCCATGGTTAAAAGGATATAAAATTTTTGGATGTGGTACAAAAATTATGCATCAGATTAATTTTAGACTGAAAAGGGAAGAAGTTGGTAGAGTGGGTTAGCAATTTTGGGGGCTTTTCTGTCTTGAAAAGAGAGTTAATAAAACATATTTAAGCTTATGGGGTTTGGAGATGTGGACGCAAATGTTTTTCTGTTCACAAGATTACCCCAGTCCTATGCACTTCTGTGTAAACATGTGGAACTTATTAAAAGCATGGAACATGAAACCGTAAAATCTGATTGAATTTAAAAATACTTGTACTGGTTCCTGCCAGCAAACAGGCCTCAGAGGTATTGGATTTCGAGATGCATCAGCATAATCTTGACGGAAGTTGGCTAGACAGTCCAGAAGTTCCAAAGGACTACTGCATGCAAATTACTTTGTTTTATTTGGTCGCATAGAGCATCTGGTAATCAAGTGAAGAAAACAAATCCCTTCGGTCTTTTGATCAAAAGATGGTGTGTTCTTCAAATAAAAAATTTGCATTTTGTGACAATCATGGGGGACTGATTGGCAATTCGTGAGACGTGTAAGTAGACCATTCACCAATTGAACCTGTTTGTAAGAGCTGAACAATTGGTCCCATTTCCTTCAGAAATGCACCAATTCAGCCCTTTCCAGTTGCAACCCTTTTACGTGTCCCTCCCGGATCTTGCCCCATATCCCAGGAATCGGAAGCCCTCTTTCCAGCCATACGTTTATCTGCTTTATTTTTCTTTTCCTATGCTCACCAGCATATGACACTAGGGGTAAGCCAGATGTTTACTATCTTTGAGGAACTATTCAAACTAGAATCCTTAAACCCTATTGGACCTCAACACTATTGTTGTTTCCAAATGTATTCCACGATCATCTCGCACCACTGCCTCGCCATGCTCTCCACCACCCCTGTCTGAAAACTGCACCTTTGCTGTGATATCCTCTACCATGCCACCACAGAGTGATACATAATCCAAGACTTGCATTGACAGTTGCAGAATTGCTTATTATTGGAACTGCTTTGATGACGAAATGCTCCTTGGGTAGCTAGGAGTCATGCTAGCTTCTCTAATAAGTTCGGGATATTTGATGTTTTGATGCTCTTCCCTGCAAGTGAATGGTACAAGTAGAAATGACATTGATTTTTCCAAATTGTTGGCCAAAGCTATATGCCTGTATCCTATTCCATATGAGGAAGATTGAGAAAGTTGATAACAAATATGTTTTACCCGGCGGTGGGTCTGATGTTAAGATATGTAATGGAATGTAACCTGCAGTTGATAATCTGAGATGTGCACACTAATTGAACAAAAGCTTGTCTTATCCCAAAATTAATATGGTGCATTGTTACAACTATTATTTAAGTTAGTGTGTAGTTGTAGCAGGTGGTACAGTGATTAGCACTGCTGCCTCACAACACCAGGGACCCTGGTTCAATTCCATTCTTGGGTGACAGTGTGGAGTTTGCCTTTTTTTTTATAGAACATACAGTGCAGAAGGAGGCCAATCGACCCTTCGGGTCTTCACCGACCCACTTAAGCCCTCACTTCCACCCTGTCCCCTTAACCCAATAACCCCTCCTAATGTTTTTTTTGGTCATAAGGGCAATTTAGCATGGCCAATCCACCCAACCTGCACGTCTTTGGACTGTGGGAGGAAACCGGAGCACCCGGCAGAAACCCACTGTTATGGGAGCGGTGTTTTCAGAACCCCAAAATGTATCATGGAGTTCAACCAATCCCCACTTTAATGTATTGTTGCTTTTGAAGCACACAACTTGTTCTCCAGGTGTAGTACTACAATTATGGATACATGGGTTTTTCAACACAAAACAATGTTTATTCCATGAATTCAACTTAACCGTCTTAAATAAACATTGGATTCCTTAACACCCCTTACTTAAAATAATACAACACTAAATAATTCCTCAAAATGTTCCTTCAAACCTCCAGAAGACTTAACACCTTTAAACAGAAACACATCAGGTTAAAGATATTACTATTATGAGTTTAAATCACCCAAATGATTCAGAGATATTCTTTCCTGGCAAAGATCACAGCAGATCCAGCTTACTGCAAATACAGACATACCCAAGCTCTTTTCTCAAAACTGGCTTTCTCCTTTCAAAACAGCTCACAGCAAACCAGCCAGGCACTTTTCAGCTGCTCTCTCAAACTGAAACCAAAAGCCCCAAAAAGCAGAAGTGATCTCAGCTCAACTCCCCCCTCTGACATCACTTCAGTAATATGAGCTGCTCCATTTCTTAAAGGTACATTGCTTAAACATCCATTTCTTAAAGGTACACTCACATGACACCACGCAGACATGCGGAGAACGTGCAGACTCCGCACAGACCGTGACCCAGCAGGGAATCGAACCTGGACCCTGGCGCTGTGAAGCCACAGTGCAATCCACTTGTGCTGCCCATATTCCTCCCCATGTCTGCATAGGTTTCCTCTGGGCGCTCCGGTTTCCTCCCACAGTCCAAAGATGTGCAGGTTAGATGGGGTTACGGGGATAGGACAGGAGACTGGACCTGGGGTACGGTGCTCTTTCAGAGGGTCGGTGCAGACTTGATGGGCCGAATGGCCTCCTTCTGCACCGTAGGGATTCTATTTGGTATATTGAAAACTGTTTTTCAATGATTCCTGTTGTAACAATTCTTCTCTTCTGCCTTTAGGTGGGAACAAGAACTCAGTCTCAGACAGCATCTACAGGAAATTGTGGCTGCACTACAGGTGGTAAGATATGAACATTTTAATTTTTGAGGTATTCCCAAGATACCAGTGAATTATTGATGTGTGCATGCTTTGAATTGGTTTTTGGGTGATGGTTGTTAACATAGAAAATAGGAGCAGGAGTAGACCATTCGGCCCTTCGAACCTGCTCTGCCATGCACTATGTCTGTGGCTGCTCATCAATCTCAATACCATACTCCCGTGCTCTCCCCGTACCCATTGACACCTTTAGAATCTAGAAATTAATCTATTTCCTTCTTAAATATATTCAGTGTCTTGGCCTCTGCAGATTCCACAGATTCAGCACCCTCTTGAGTGAATAAGTTTCTCATCATCTCATTCCTAAATTGCCTACTGTGACCCCTTGTTAAACACCCCAGCCAGAGCACACAACAGCCCTGCACCCAGTCTGTCCAGCCTCGTTTGAATTTTATATGTTCAGTTAGATCCCCACTCATTCTTCCAAGTTCCAGGAAATACAGGTCCAGTCAACTCAATCTCTTCTCGTATGACAATCCTGCCAACTCTGGAATCAGTCTGGTCAACCTTCGCTGCACTCCCTCTATGGCAATTATATCTGTACTCTAATGAGACCAAAACTGCACATTCTACTCCAGATGTAGCATCACCAGTGCAGCTGCAGTAAATCATCCTTGCTCCCGTACTCCATTCCTCTCGCAATGAAGGCCAACATGTCATTTGCCGTCCCGACTGCTTGCTATACCTGCATGCTTGGCTTTCAGTGACTGGTCTACAGGGAAACCCAGGTTCCCTGTACATCAACATCTAAATAATATGGCAGCAGCATGGTTGCACAGTGGTTTGCCCTGGTACCTCACAGCACCAGGAACCCGGGTTCAATTCCGACCTTGGGTGGTGACTGTCTATGTGGAGTTTGCATGTTCTCCCTGTGTCTGAGTGGGTTTCCTCCCATGGTCCAAAGATGTGTGGGTTAGGTGGATTGGCCATGCTAATATGCTCCTTAGTGTCACAAAGCTGTGCAGATTAGATGGGGTTATGGGGATATGGTGAGGGAGTGAACCTAGGTAGGGTGAACCTAGGTAGGGTGCTTTTTCAGAGGGACAGATTCGATGGGCTCTTTCTGCACTGTAGGGATTTTATGAATACACTGCCATTCTTTCTGAAGTAGCTAACTTCACATTTTTCCACATTATGCTGCATCTGACACGTATTTGCCCACTCACTCAACTTGTCTAAATCAGCTTGAAGCCGCTTAACATCCTCATAGAATTCTCCTCATCACTCACTTGCCCACCAAGTTTCATATTGTCAGAAAACTGGTTCCCTCCTCTAAATCGTGGAAGTATATATATTTTTTAAAATTTAGAGTATCCAATTCTTTATTTTTTTTATATTAGGGGGCAATTTAGCATGGCCATCTACAATGGACATCTTTTTTTGAGTTGTACGGGGATTGAGACCCATGCAGACATGGGGAGAATGTGCAAACTCCACACAGACAGTGACATTTATTCCTACTGTTTTCTGACTGCTAACCAATTCTCTATTCACGCCAATATATATTATCCCCCAATTCCATGCACTTTAACTTTGCACACACTCCTCATGTGGGACTTTTATTGAAAGCTTTCTGAAAATCCACATGCACCACATCCACTGGTTCACTCTTATCTACTCTGCTAGTTTTTTTTTCATACATTTAGCGTACCCAATTGCGGGGCAATTTAGTGTGGCCAATCTAACTACCCTGTAATCTTTTTGGGTTGTGGGAGTGCACACGTGGGGAGTATGTGCAAACTCCACACGGACAGTCTGCTAGTTACATCCTCAAAAAACATCAGTAGATTTATCAAACATGATTTTTCTTTCATAAATCCATAATGACTTTGTCTAATCCTATTGATATTTTCTATGTGTCCGTTACCACATTCTTTATAATAGACTCTAGCAGGGGCAGCACGGTGGCACAGTGGTTAGCATTGCTGCCTACGGCGCTGAGGACCCGGGTTCGAATTCCGGCCCTGGGTCACTGTCCGTGTGGAGTTTGCACATTCTCCCCGTGTCTGCGTGGGTTTCGCCCCCACAACCCAAAGATGTGCAGGTTAGGTGAATTGGCCACGCTAAATTGCCCCTTAATTGGAAAAAATAATTGGATACTCTAAATTTATTTTTTTTTAAAATAATAATAATAGACTCTAATAATAGGGTAGCACGGTAGCATGGTGGTT